>NW_020948216.1:0-9797 GCF_900497805.2 Vombatus ursinus | reverse complement strand
AATCCTTTATGAGTCAGGTTTTGAGTACAAGTTGTTTTTTTTTTTTTTATCACCTAATGGTCTTTAAGTCCTTGAAGATGATCTATGTACTGTGTGATACTTTTATTATATTCCCTCCTTTCCTTTTTGAAAAGGACAGTGAATGAGATTAACTTTTGTTTATTTGTTTTTTAGATTCAGAATATGAACAACATAATTTCTTTCCCTTTGGACAGTTTGCTGAAAGGAGACCTGAAAGGAGTTAAAGGGGTATGGCAACTTCATATTTTTAATCGTTAAATAGTACTTTTTTCCATGATCTAGAATTAAGGATAATATTAACCTACTAAGGCAGTCAGCTCATATATTCATTATGTTTTTAATATGGGGGGGTGGGGAATGGGAAAGACAAGATGGTCATCTCTTCTCCACATTTGCTTTTATTTGCTATCTTATTGGCATCATGAGTCAAAGAATGGGCACTCTTGGTCTTTATAGTTTCAGCCTGACATGTATAAACATACAATGGGTACTAGCAGAGGAGAGGATAATGTGTTTATAGAAAGTAATAAATAGCTTCAGTAAGGATTTTGGAGTCATAACCACACTTGGGACCTTTGGGATTTGGTAATGTCTGCTGTTACCCTGGGCATTTCCATAGCTATAGTCTAACATCTGAGCCAGCTAAATAGGACTTTCTTCTTGCTTTGAATTGGGGGTGGGGGGAGGAAATGGGTAGGATAAGAAGAAAGGAGAAAGAGGAGAAGGAGATGGGCACATCGAGCATCCTAATGGACTGGAATATTCACATTCATTGGTTGGTAGAATTGTCATTCAGCTTCAAGCAAGCCAACAAACAATTAAGAACTGATTGTCTGCTCAGCCAGCCATTTGAATCAGGGAAAAAGAAATTACCTCCTCACCACATTTTTATATGTTCTATAACTATTTCTGGGGTCTCATTATTATACCATTCCTGCATATGGCACTGACTAAAGTCCATCAGGGAGACCTGCCCTCAAATAGTAATTTTCCTGGTTTGTGTGCTGCTCATCTGTTACAAGAAGAATGTGAGTTCCCACACAGTGATGCAGTCTTGAAAAACCTGCATTTTTGAGGCATAAACTGGTTTAATTTAAAAATCTTCCAAATTATATATGCCCTTGAGCTGAAAATTTTCTGGTTTTGACATGTTGATTTTAAACACCAAGCTCTGAATTGTTTTTAGAATATGCAGCTGAGTAAGGAAGGATCAGGGTTATATCAGGTTAAGAAAGCATGGATAAATTGTTTTTGCAAAAAGATTGAATTCGGTCAAAATGGAGACCTAGCAACAAAGAAAATAATATAGCTTCATTTATTTTAGGGATTGCCCACTCTTTAGTGCACCTGATCTGAATAAAGTTAAAAGCACTGCTCTCAATCATGCAAATGTAGTCAGTTGTAAAGACCCCACAGCTAGCTGTTTCACTGTGTTCTTTACCACTTACCTCACCTCACCTCAGAACTTTGAGAAATAATGATCTAGGCCCCCACTCAGGAGGCATGCACAAGACTGTTGGGATCATTTAGTGGACAGGTTAACCATCTAGTAATTTTTTTCCTAGTCAGTGGAGGATGCAATGAGCAAACATAGATAATTACTGTTTCCTCTTTTGAGTGAATCATTCTATACTTAGAGTCACTTCTTAGTCTAGACTCTGTGTCCATCACATACATCCTCTTTTTAGACTCTTCATATAAGATAGATATAGACAGATAGAAAGACAAACAAATCGTGGTAGTAGTTTGAACTGATAATTCATTTAATTAACTTTCTGAAAGTAAAATGGCTCAACAATTTAGAATGATATGTAGATGAATAAATTTTGTGTGTGTGTATACACACACTTATATGTATATGCATATATTCAGAAGGATGCTGGGTCATTTCTTTAGAAAAAGGAGTAGCCCTTTTATTAACAGTATCAGCTCTTATCTACTTAAGAACATGTACTTTAGGTAGATTCATTGTAGTTTATGGAATCTCATTACAACCTAATCGTAATAATTAATTATCTCTTAAAGTATATAACTATGGTAAGTGGGAGTATTTCGTAGTTAATACTTAGCCATATCTAATTTGTGCTCTGTGTTTACAGGATCTGAAAAAGCCTTTTGACAAAGCTTGGAAGGACTATGAAACAAAAGTGTAAGTGTTTTCCCTTTTAGAAATAAATGCAGAGTTTAGTTTCTAGATTAAAGCTGAGCTGTAGTTCTCAAAGGGATTTTAAAGAGTGGTTAGTCCACAGAGGAAAGTATCCATATTGCTGTGGTTATGCTTTGTGATATCAGATGCTTGAGTAGTTTGAAATTAAGGTTTGGGTTCAAATTCCGATTCTGCCTATTCCTGTGTGACTATGGGTAAGTAATTTTTCTACTTTGGGCCTCAGTTTCTTCATCTGTAAAATGAGGACATTGGGCTAAATAATCAAAGCTTTCTGCCAAACTTCTACAATCCTATGACTTTCCATTTAAAAAATTAATATTGTAAATACATATTTATGTTCCCTATCCTTTCATTCTAAATTATTGAAGAAATTACTTTCAGAAAGTTAATTAACTCTCAGTTAAAATCATTGATATGATTTTTTTAAAAGATGCTATATCCATTTCATCATTCACAATGTCAGGGTTTTCTATTTTCCCAGGGGCCCTGAGTGGTTTCTGAGAGTTGTATGCACTCTTTCTGCTTTATGTATGTCTTTTGCACCATCATTTTCTCTGGAGAGATCTGAGAGAATTTGAACAACCACCTGGTTTGAATAGAAGCAGCAGAAGTGAGTAGGTGGAGGGTAACCCAGCAAGCTTGGACATGGAGGGTAAAAGACATGGGTGCACATTTTTGTTCTACCATTTCCAACCTGTGTGTCCTTGGGCAAACATTTCTTCACCTCAGTGCAGCAGTTTTTTCACCTGTAAATGAGGAGTTGGATTTTAATTAATGAATTGGATAAAAGCATAAACTGAACATTACTTAGTTTTTCAGATGATATGAAGTTGGGAAGATAATAACTAACTTGTTGGGTGAAAAAGTCAAGATCCAAAGCAATACCCAGAATGCTGAAATGTCAAGTTGAATCTAGTTAGATAAAATTTGCAAAATCTTAAACTTAGGTTCAGCAGTCAACTTTATAGGGATAGGTTGATGGAGGATACATGTATGAATAGGCGTCATTTTATCTGAAAAAATCCAGGGTTTTTAGTGGACTGCAAGCTCAGTGAATTAGCAGTAGTGTTTGGAAGCCAAGAAAACGAATGCATTCTCAGCCTACATTAAACAAATAACATAGTAGAGTCTGGGACTAGGTAAAAAATAGTCCATCTGTACTTTTGTACTTCGGGAGTTCTAGAGGCAACTAGGTGGCGCAGTGGAGAGAGTGCCAGGCCTGAAGTCAGGAAGACTTCTCTTTGTGAGTTCAAAACTGGTCTCAGGCACTTACTAGCTGTGTGACTCTGGGCAAGTCACTTAACCCTGTTCACCTCAGTTCCTCGTCTGTAAGATTAGCTGGAAAAGGAAATGGCGAACCGGGTCATAAAGAGTCAGACATAACTGAAACAACTTCTTTGGGAGTGTTATGATTAGTTCTTGGTGCCATAATTTGGGAAGAACATTGATAAGGTATAAAATGTAACAAGTGGCTAGGATGGCAGTGAGTCTTGAGATTATGACAATATCAGTTGAATAATAATAACGATAATAATGATAGCCTTTATATAGTACTTGAAAGTTTGCAGAATACTTTACAAATATTATCTCATTTTACCCTCATATCAGCCTGAAAGGTAGATGCTATTATTACCTCTGTTTTATAGATGAGGAAACAGTCTCATTGAAGTGAAATATTTGCCTACAGTCATATAGCTAGTAAGTGTCTGAGGAACTGGGGATATTGAGTCTGGAGAAGAGAAGACTTGGGGAGGGGTTGGAGCAAAACAACTGTCTTCAAGTATTTGAGAGACTATCATATGAATAAGGGATGAGACTTGTTTTGGTTGGCCACAACTAGAGGTAGTGTCTCGATGTGGCATAAAGGTGTATTTAGGCTTGAGGTAAGGAAAGGCCTTAACAATAGGGCCATCAAAAAAGAGAAGGGACAGATATAGGAAATAATGAGTTCTCTCACACCAGACAACTTCTAGTAAAGACTGACTAGCCGCCTGTCAAAAGTATTGCAGATTTTTTGGTTCTGGTCTGGCTTAGAGAAGATGGATTTTTATGGCACTTGTGAATCTGATTCTAAAAATCCTAGTAGATGTTTTTTTCCAGTTCTTTCCAGTTAAATCTTGGTGACTTTACTGAACGCAAATACATTTGTCTATTTATGTTTTGTCCTAGACTTTTAAGTGAACTATTCAGTTTTGGAACTTACCTGCTCCCTGTCCCCCACGCCACGTAAAAACTACTGTTATTGACTCAAAACAATTTACAATTTCTGTGCTGCTTTCACCATTATAAAATGGGGAGACTTATTAATATATTGATTTGAATATAAGCTGCTTATGAAAATAAATTGTCACCAATAATAGACTGTACTGCTAAAAAGATACTTTTCTGTCACTTTCAGTTTCATCAATAATTTGTTTTTAAAACGTAAATGTACAGATTACTCCTGCTTTTTGAGAGGTCTTTTGTAACAAAGTAAAAGTTAAGTAAAACTAATAATCTATTGACCTCATCTGAAAGTGCATGCGACATTTCACATCTTTAGCACCCCATCTTCTCTGTTCTTAAAAAGTTAATGAACCTGTTTTCTCTTCATTCTTATTTTAAAATACATTTAAGAAAATTTTTGTAACATATGTATAGTCAAGCAAAACCAATTTCTCCATTGGCTATATACGTGTGTGTGTGTGTGTGTGTGTGTGTGTGTGTGTGTGTGTGTGTGTGAGAGAGAGAGAGAGAGATCCCATACCCCAAATTCAACACTTCTCTGTAACAGGTAGCGTGCTTTCATCATAGGTCCTCTGGAATCATGAATGGTCATTGTATTGATCATAGTTCTTACAGCTTTCAAATTTGGTTGTTTTGACAGTGTTGTTGTTATTGTACAAATTGTTTTCCTGGTTCTGCTCATTTTATTCTTCATGAGTTTATAGAAGTCCTCAAAAATGTTTATTTTTATAATATTGATGTTAATATATAGGTATATATTGGAAACAATTGCACAAAATTACTAAAATTTAAAAATATTTTAAAAATACTTCCTTCACTTTAAATAAGTGTTTCAGTCCCTTTTATAATCACTACTGTCTTCATATTTTTGTTGTCTTTCTTTCAGTAATAGTGAGATATTATAAGCTTCATTCAGGTTTTGTTCAAGCTAGATTTAGAGAAAACATGGCCTGTATTCAGATCACTGTGGTATCTAGGTAACAGAGCTATGAGGCTTACTGGTTCCAGTAATGATTGTCACAAAATATTTGAGAAATACAGAACTTTGCATGATTTTTTTTTTCTTGCCCACTGAAGAAAGAATGGTGAAGATGGGGAGAAGATCTGAGGAACCAATGGATAAAAGTTGTAGAGAGACGTTAATGGGGATAAAGCAAACAGGGCATCTACACACAACAGTCCCTTCCTAAAAATAAAACAGAAAACACAACAAAACTCAACCTAACTGATTTCCGATGTGTTTGACAGTGTGCTTACTGATTGACAAAAGGATGTTATGCTACTGGGCTGCCTTCAGCCTTTCCCTCTAGTCTGCCTTCCACATGACTGCTTGAGTAACGTTCCTAAGACAGTGTCATGATTGTGCCACTTCTCTACTCAGAAGCCTTTAGTAGCTCATCATTGCCTGCCAAATAACGTTTAAACTCTTGACTTAGGGTCTCAAGGCCCTCCACTTCCTGCCTCCAGCACTACTTGTTCATCTATCTTTTCTTTCATGTGTTTTTGTTCTATTCAAATGGGACTATCTTCCGTCCTCTATTCTGTCCTACTTCTTTCCTCCCTGTGCTTTAACTCATAATGTTTCCCATGCTTGCAATAATCTATCTTTCATCCCTGTCTGTTAGTTATTTCCCTTTTATTCAAGTCCCAACTTGAGTCGCCTTTTCCATGAAACCTTCTCTGATTCTTTCTCCTCCCTCCCCCAGACAGAAGTATTTTCTCCTCTTCCCCTCACTTCTTTCTCCTCTTGATTCTCCTCCCCCTCTTCCTTTCCCTAACTCCCTTTTCACTTTCTCATTCCTCAAATTTCTCATAGCACTTTGACTTTTCTCTGGCTGCATTGCCATTTGCCTTTTGTTCTATTTATTTCTGTCCTTCCTGTATCCCTCCTCCATTAGAATTTAAGCTCTTCAGGGCAAATGTTATGTCCTTTGTACCTCCAGGGCCTTACACATCTTAATGCATGTTTGCTAAATAGAATTAAGTCCCTAAAATAACCCCAGTAGTCAAACAGGGTTGGCCTTGTTATCCCTGCTTTATCAAATAAGGAGCCTGAGAGGGAGAATGCTTACATGATTTGTCCAGAGTTCTCTAACAAGTTAAAGGCAAAACCTGTAGTAGAACCTAGTTTTCCTGACTGCCAGGCCTATAGTCTTTCCACCACATCACCCAGCCTCTTGTAGTAGAAAGAGAATTATTTGTGGGAAGCATTCTAAAGGATGCAGTGGTTTCCATGCAGGAATAACTTGAAAGGTTTGGGTCTCTAGTCTAGGAGGTAGAGACCGATTTGATAGAAACTTCGGAAGTCATGAAGTAGATGAAGGGAGTTTGGAATTGTTCGGGGAATCCCAGGATATTGTAATCAAGAAGTACTCCAATTAAGAAGAGACTTTTAGGATAAAGAGAGGTAATTCCGTACAGAAGAAACTCCTTCTTGAAAAGGCTTTAAACAAAGACATTCAATAAGGGTTTCGATAAATTCAAGGACAATATGGCCATCCCCAGCCATATTGAGAGAAATTAGTTCGATGACTTTAATCTATAGAGGCATAGTATATCGTAGCCTGAAGGAACCTTGGAGATCATCTTAACCAACCCTTTCATTCTGTAGATGAAGAAACTGAGGCCCAAGGAAAACAAGTGACGTGTCTAAGGTCACACAGGTTGTACATCCCAAATCTCCTTACTTCCAGTTCATTACTCATCTCATTCCACTTCATCAAGATGCAACCTTTGCCATCGATAGGACTTTGGTCTTGTTTCATGTGCTTTATTCTCATACTTTTCTGCCAATGCCTCCACTCAAACAATAGTAACTAATCTAGGGCATAGGCAGATGGGAGGAGAGAAATTGATGGAAAGTCTAATGTAGCAGCAACAGCAGAGTAGAGTGGCAATATGACTGACTGGTTAAGTCATGGCTGTGGTGATAGGGAGGCAGACCAGATGGCCTGGCATGCTACCTGCTGGCATATGCTGGAAGTTGCTGACCTCTGTTATCCTCCTGGCTTCTATCCCATGTGGCTAAATTTAGTTCATTATTACTACAGTTAGGACAAGAGTAGGGAATCTTATGATGAGAGCTACTGGCTTAACGAAAGAGTCCATCAAAGGTCAATTATAAGCAAAAAAAGAAAAAGTAATTTAATTCATTGTGGGTATTTTTTCCCTTGGAGAAAAGAAAACATTCAACTTAAGTGCTTTTTAAATTACGAACAGGGAACGTAAAACTCAATTCCACATCAGCCCCCTAGGGAGAAATTAGTCTCTGGGTGGCAGCAGCAGTGATCAGAGCAGTATTAGCCCCTTGAGCAGAATGAAATCAAACTGAGGGCCAAATTGGGCCCCTGGGTCAGATACTCTCCTCTCTGGCCTAGACAGTTATAAAGTTCCTGAAGACAGGTTGGTATTGTTAATATTTTAGGACAGGTCTAAGAAACCCACATTCTTAAAGCTAGAACAGGCCTTTGAGATCATCCTGTCCAACTCTGTCATTTGACCAAGTAGGGGACTGAGTCCCTGCAAAAGTGAAGTGATTTGGCTTAGGTCACGCAGAATCAGGACTAAGACCTAATTATTCTGATTCACAGTCTAGCGTTCTTTCTCTTTATTCAGTTCAAGTAAGGAAACATTAAGTGCTTAGCATGCGCAGGATACATTTTGTGTGTGTGTCGAGGGGGAAGGAAGGGGGATTTCAGTTGTTTTCAGTTGTGTTTGATTTTTTGTGACCCCATTTGAGGTTTTCTTTTCAAAGATACTAGAGTGGTTTGCCATTTCATTCTCCAGTTCATTTTATAGATGAGGAACTGAGGCAAACAGGTTAAATGACTTGCCCAGGGTCACACAGCTACTAAGTGTCTGAGGTCAGAATTGAACACATGAAGATGAGTCTTCCTTACTCTGGACCCAGCATTCTATCCACTGTACCATCTTTTCTTTCTCTCTCTCTCTCCCTTTTTCTCTCTCTCTCTCTCTCTCCCTCCCTCCCTCCCTCTATCTCTCTTTCTGTGTGTGTGTGTGTGTAAAGGAAAATAGAAAGTGGTAGAAAGCTACACTGAAGTTTTCCTACCTCTATTTTAGGAGAATACAGGTGATTAATTCAACATGGAGAAATTACTTTCAAGAAGTTCAGAACCTGTCCTACAACTTCTCTATCTATACCTCTTCTATGGCACATATTACCTGTTGTAGTTACATTTCTGTCTAGGTTTTGTTTCCCCAATTGACGTGGTGAACTTCTTGAGAGCAGGGATTTTGTTTTATTCATGTTTGTAGCCTGATGACTTTGTACAGCTCTGCCTTACTCATCTGATTCACACATAAGTCAAGATATAACCCCTTAGTAATGTCGTTGACTCTCTTCGAGAATAAAGGACCGACAACAATAATATAACATGTAGCCTTGTAACACTTACGACAAAGTGCATTGCACATAGTAGTTGCTCAACAAATATTGTTGAATTAAGTTGAACTAAGTAGGCATTATAAAGCTTTTTGAGGATCATAGGATTTATGTGGCAGCTAGGTGGCGCAGTGGATAGAGCACTGGTCCTGGAATCAGGAGGACCTGAGTTCAAATGCGGCCTCAGACACTTGACACTTACTAGCTGTGTGACCCTGGGCAAGTCACTTAACCCTGATTGCCTCACAAAGGGAAAAAAAAAAAGAGGATCACAGGATTAAGAACTAGAAAAAATGTTAAAGATTATCTGGTCTTCAGATAATCTGAGATAACCTGGGATCCAGAGGGAGAAGGTGTGTGTGTGAATTGACTTGGCCAGAGTCTTTGGCATGCATAGCAGAATTAAGATTCAAACTCAAATCCTATGACTACAAATTAGTGCTGTACAGGCCATGCTACGGAATGATATTGGTCTCTGCAGGCTGTGTAGTAAGCAGGGGGGCCTGTAGGTAGGCTGCTCTGAATCCTTAGGTCAATAGGCAACTTGATTTATTGCTGCTGTTTTTCCCCCAGGACAAAAATAGAAAAGGAGAAAAAGGAACATGCCAAGCTTCATGGGATGATTCGCACTGAAATAAGTGGAGCTGAAATTGCTGAAGAAATGGAGAAAGAAAGGAGGTTCTTCCAGCTACAAATGTGCGAGGTAAGATGCTGAACAAGCACAGATGTCCAGTGCTGGTAAAGAGCCTGGGAAGCAAATGAAAATTTGCTTTTATGTCTCATTAGGAGTCTTGCAGGTAGACTTATCCTTTTCCAAGGGAGCTTGTTTTTGTTTTTTAAAGAGAACTATTGGGCCCAAGGGCAACAGAGTTATTGGATCCAATTTTTCCCAATGACTTTAGCACATTAATTTTAATGAAGGAACTTAAGTCTTCTGTAGCTTGGGACTGGAATGGTCTAACACTGGAGCATTCATTGATG
>NW_020948215.1:0-23037 GCF_900497805.2 Vombatus ursinus | reverse complement strand
CATTTGAAAGGTGTTTTCAAATAGATTCCATTTACTCGCTAGTAATTATACTTATTGAGGTCAAGGAAGCTTAGCTATCCTTCCAAAGCTATTCTCTGTTTTAATGCATTCTTCTGGCACCATTACCTAACCATCCTGGCTTGAGGGACGGGACACTATAGGAGTCGTCTTCTTTTTTCACACTTAGTGAAAGAAGAATATCACAGAATAAATACTCTAAAATGTTGGATGCCAGTGGGTTTTAGTTTTTTATTCTTCAATTGTGGGTCTGTTTTTGGAAGAAATATGAGAAAACAAAAGTTAACACATCTATCTATCCCAGTGTTTGCTCTTCTTAGTAATACAGATATCTTGTATTTTGATAAAATATGTGCACTCTCTAGGAAGTAATTAAATTTATGTCAAATATGGGTTTGTGACATCATAAATCAACTATATACAATTAACTGTTGATTATCTGGAAGGAATCCAGAAGTCACTTAATTCTGTCTTTTGAATGTCTGTTGACTTTGGTTTTGGTAGTACCTTTGTCTTCAACAATACATCTGACTTCAAGAAATCTTTGATTCCTAGATCAAACACTAAGTGAGCAGTGTGGGGAGCTACACATGGAGGCTAACTCAAATTGAAAAATGAAATATCAACAATTATGAGTGTATATATGTGTGTTATTCTACAAGATTTTCATTTGTATGTAATTTGACATAGAGTTCACAATGTACTTCTAAATTAATGTGCATTGCCAGTATTGGCATGCGATCAGAATTAATATTTTAATTTAACCAACTACCCAGAGGCAGCAATGGAGTAGTGACTAGAGAACTGGCCTCAGAGTCATGAAGAAAGATCTGGGTTCAAGGCTCACCTCTGACATAATGGCTTTGTGATTCAGCGCAAGTCATGTGACCCCTTAAGTGCCCCCAGACTCCTCTGTCAGACTAGAAGTTATGGAACTGTTGCTAGTCTGAATTGATAGAATGGGTTTCCTCAACAAGAGTTCTCTATGCCAAATAAGATTTATGGTCTGAACCAGTGGTCCAAAACCCATTTTTAAGGCGTTGTATTATACTGGGAGTTAGAAAACCAAGTTCTTGTCCCAGCTCCACAACATACAAGATATGTGATCTTTGGCAAGTCAGTGGATCTCTTTGAGCCTCATTTTCCTCATCTGTAGAATGGGAATAACAACCCTTGCCCTGCCTACCCCCTGGTGTTGATAAGTTCAAATGAGGTTCAGTTGGAGAGAGACAGAGACAGACAGATACAGAGAGAGAGAGAGAGAGAGAGAGTGTGCGCGCTGGATAAGTAGTGACTTTGGAATGTGTGTGTGCATTTGTTCCTGTGCTTGTGCAGAGCCTTATGTCTTGGGCTGGAAAAGAGACTTTTTTAGAAATTCTGTACATACTCCTTGATAAGCTTTCTAAGTAGTTCCGCATGATGTGTAATTGAGCATGTTATTGGGAGGAACAATTTTCCAGGTTATGCATTATTTTGGCAGTGTCTGTGAAACACTCAACTCCAATTTAAAGAGAGACTCATGTCTAAAAGATGGCATTCAGGCTTCCTCAGTTCTGAAATTCTTTTCCCATTTTAATTAAATGCATTTTAAAACTTGCTTGAAAGCTTTTTGAAAACAAGCACAGAAATGCAAAAGTCACCATTACTCTCCCTCTCTTCTTCAACCTATGTTGAGATATTTCAGATTTGGTCGTATTTCTAGCTAAAGATGTTCCACATGACTTCCCTTAAGTTTGAGTTGCCTGTTGCTTAATTTGGAGGGGGAGAGAGGGAGTCCTTTGTTTTTCTCTTCTCAGTGGCGTATGAAACCTATCTATAAATCCAAATCTTGACTAGTACTGAAGTTGCTAGTTTGTTAGCACCCTCCACCTGAATTAGTAGATAGTAGAGCCTAAGATAAGTTTGATTAGTTATTTCTCTTGCTCGTTTACCTATCAATATTATCGGTAGTAGTAACATAATAACATAATTAATAACAATAATTAACACAAATAAAAACCAATAATAGTAATTAACCAACAATTATCAGTGTAACAATCAGTTACATTAATACAATAATATTAATAATTAACATTGCTATGTTTATGGCTGAACATAGGCTTTCCTGCCATGTGCAAATCATTGAACCTCTGTGAATGTCAGTTTCCTTTTTTATGAAATAGGGATAATAGCTTTGATATTTCACTATTGTTGCCTTTGAGAAGTGAGTTTGGGGGCAGCTAGGTGGTGCAGTGGATAGAGCTCTGGCCTTGGAGTCAGGAGGACCTGAGTTCAAATCCCACCTCAGACATTTGACACTTAATAGCTGTGTGACCCTGGGCAAGTCACTTAACCCTGATTGCCTCACCAAAAAAAAAAAAATATGTAAAGTGTTTTGTGAACCTTAAAGCACTATATAGGTGTCAGTTCTTCTTCTAATAATATGTAGCAAGCATGCGTTACCTAAGCAGTCTAGGATCCAAGGATTTAGTGTTGGAATGGGCCTTAGCTGATTCTGAAATCCCTTCAGGGACTAAACAAGTAGTAACTAGTGGAACAAATATTTAAGCCTAGCTTCTCTTATTCCAAATCTGATGGTCTTTTTAGCCTCTTCTATGTTGAAGCAAGATGTGAAAAACTCCTTGACCATCAGTCATTAAACACTAAGTGGGTCCTACAGGTTGGTCTTGGAGACTTTTTCTTGGGAGATCTCCGGTAAAGGAAGCTCATGATTCCACTATGTAGATTATAACCTAAGAATATTATTAAAGAGAAAGAAGGTTTTGTGTGTGTGTGTATGAAAATATTTGGAAGCTTTATTTATGTTAATGAAAACCTGGAAATATGCACAGTGATTGGGAATGACAACAAAGTGTGGTATAGCAACATAAAAAATTATTAGTGCCCCATTCAAAATGGTGAAAATGAAGAATATTTGGAAATTCAGGAAGATATTTGTGAAATAATGCCAAGCACACAAAGCAGAATTAGAACAATAGAATGCATGTTGACTAGAGAATGTATGAAAAAACAACAGAAAAAATACATAAAGAATCAGATGGAAAAGGCACATGGAGGAAATGAGGTGTTATAGTTATTTAGTTGAAGTGTATATTTTTTTAAGTATTAAAGTGTTTTGATTACTTTTTGTTTTAATGAATGGACATTTTATTGCTCTAGCTGGATTAGATCATTGATTCCCAAGCCTAGTGTTTTGTTTTTGTTTTTGTTTTTTGACAGCCCAGGCGACTCTGGTTGTTGAAGCAACTATTGCAATGTTTTCCCTAAAAATTCACTCAAGCGATTTAAACAAAAATTCTTTATTTTGCTAGGGGCAGAGGATTGTCACGGAATCAGATAGGTTACAATAAAATATCACATTTTCTCAAAGTTTGCGAATCACTGCTTTGATTCTGTGCTTAATATACATAACAGCATACGCTTCTATAGCACTAACATAATAACGATAGCTACCATTTATATAGCAAAGTGCCTACAAATATTATCTCATTTGATCCTCACAACAATCTTGGGAGGTAGATGCTCTTATTATTCTCATTTTACGGATGAGGAAACCTGAGAGAAGTTAAGTGACTTGCCAAGGGTTACACAGCTAGTTCAAGATTTGAACTCAGGTCTTCCTGACTCCAAGTCTAATGCACTCTCCAGTGTGCCACCTAGCTGACATTTACATAGCATTTTCTCTGCAATAACCCTATGAGGTATACGGTAGTACAAGTGTTATTCTCATTTTCTGCATGAGGGAATTTTTATTTAGAAAGAAGTGGCTTTTGCACATGGTCCACACACCTAGTAAGCAGCAAGGCTGAGATTGTACCCACTTCTCCTGACTTAAAATCCATCCTCTTTCAACTGTATCATGCATCCTCTCATACATCTCTAGCATAGTCACAGCCTTTAACTTTCTTCAGTGTACCTTCACATAATTCATAGCACATAGTATAGGGACTTAATGACTGTTTGAATTGAATTAAATGTCCTGATACAGAATTGATTAATTCATTTAAAATTACAAAAGAAAATTTTATTTAGCTCTAATTGCATGATTTACATTTGGAGGAGATAAAAAATTAATGAAGGACATGATTCCTACCATTATGGCAATTAGACTCTGGTTGGTCTTATGTTACTGATACAGTTTGCTTTTAGGTTGCCTGCTTATTCTTGTGAATTGTTGTTTTTTTTTTTTTAACAGTACTTACTAAAGGTTAATGAAATCAAGATTAAAAAAGGAGTTGATTTACTTCAGAACTTGATCAAATATTTTCATGCACAGTGCAAGTAAGTGCTTCTTTCTTGTGATTATACTTAAAACCTATCTTTTTTTCATGGCAGCTGTGGGTATTTCAATGTAGAAAAGAAATCTACTAAATTATGACCCTCATTCAGAATTATATTTTGCCTTGTTGTTTTTGTATGATATTTTTGTGTTTACTTTATTTTTTGGGATAAATGTTTTGTTTGGATAAGTGAATTTATGTTTCTTTGGTGTTTATTAAATATTAAATGATGATAGCACTAATTGTATGACATTAGATTAAAGTTTTTGAACTACTGTCCTATGAAATCTGCCGCATTCAGTGTGACTAGCATACTTGACTGCATGTAAAAAGAATGAGAGCTTGATACTTGCTTTTTCTAAGTTTTTCCATTTCTAAAATTCAGTCAAGGTTAAACAGCACAAAAAGGTGTGAGAAGTGAGAAGTGATTTTACTTTCCTGGAGAACTCCAAGCTTGAGAAACAAACTAAGCTGAGCATAGAAAACATTAGCACCCTGGAGCCCATTTAAAGGAAAACAATTTCACATGAACCTATACTCTTAGCTTTAGGGTAACTGCCATTATACTTCTTCATTTTTTTCCCCTTTTCCCCTTGCATGGGGGAAATTTAGGATGCGAGTCTCTTCATTGTTACTATTTTAATTCTCAGTGGTTATTCTGAGTTTTCCTTTTTTTTTTTTTTTTTTTTTTAATTTGCCAGATTTGTCAGTTGGGTAGCAACAGAACTTCCTTTTTTTTGGTCAGTTGAAAGAGAAAGTTGACCTTTTATGGGCATAATTTTACTTCAATATTTAAAAAAACTAGGTAAATTATTTTATCAGTGTATTTGTTCCATTAAGGTAGATTGCAGCCTTTGTGAGTTCCTGGAAAAAAAAAATTCTTTTTTTTTTTTTTTTTGTGGTGGTCAGCCTCCTAATGATGAACCTCTTTCTGAACTTATTAGCTAGATTGATCAGCACTTGTAGACCTTTGCCAGACTTACAAATAATGACGATAATAGCTAGCATTTACATAGTACTTTAAGGTTTGCAAAGCACTTTATAAATGTTATCTAATTTATCCTCACAGTAACTCTGGAAGGTAAGATAATAATTATACCAGTATTGTAGATAATGAAACTATTAACACAGTAATAAGTAATACAGTAATAAGTGTCTGAGGCCAGATTTGAATTCTGGTCTTCCTGACTCCAGGTCCATAACTAACTGCATTGTTCCATTGACCTTCCTTGAAGCCTTTCCAACCTTCTAGGACCTGACAGAGCTGGCCTTGCTTTTGAGAGTCTAAGTCAGGGGTGGGGAACCTGCAGACTTGAGGCCACATATGGTCTCTAGGACCTCAAGTGTGGCCCTTTGACGGAATCTAAACTTCACAAAATAAATCCCCTTAATAAAAGGATTTGTTCTGTAAAACTTGGACTCAGTCAGAAGGCTGCACCCAAAGACCTAGAGGGCCACATGTGGCCTCAAGGCCACGGGTTCCCCACCCCCCGGTCTAAGTCTCTGTGCTATGATGAGGCATTGGTGAAATACTTTAGTACAGGATAAGTTCACTGACCTTTTAAAAAGATAGACCTCACACTGTCTGAATATATATATAGATATAGATATAGATATATACACACATTCGTTATGCTCTCCAAAGTCACCTACAGGAATTGAACATTTTTGTTCTTTTAAAACAAAATATAGGGGGCCTAATGATCCTACAAAAGAAGAAAAATGACCCTTAGCACTTCCTTTCTTATGTGCATAAATGTTATATCAATCTTCAGTGTAAGTGGTGGGTAGAGCTAGACTGAGGAGAAGATATTCTGCTCTGAGCAGTAATGAAGTATCATCATCATCATTATTTATAGTCTCTTTTTTGTCTTTAAGGACATTTACAATTCCAAATTATATTCAAACCATCCTAGGCTATGTAACTCAGTGGCCTTTGCTAATAAAATTTGGATGTGTGCTTTCAAGAAATCTAGAATTAGGGGTGATAATTTTTTTAAATAAAAAGGAATTAAATACTTAGAGGCAATAGATTTTCAGGAAAGTTTGAGAATTAACCTTGAGGACACAAAAAAATGGAAGAACTAAGGTCTTGATTCAGGAGGCCGGGAAATATTTAGAGTAGAAAAAAACTAATGTTTATGATGTTTATTAGAGGCAATATTTCCTTGGATGGGAAATTATAATAATACCAATAGTTTAGGCCACTGGAATCTTGGACAACACTTGATACTTCTGAGTGATAATGATGATTCAGTTCAGCACACTTTTTGTAAGCACACACCAGGAACTGGTGGTCACCTCCATTTTGTAGATAATAAAACTGAAGTTCACCAAAGTTATGGTGACTTGGTCTTGTATTAATTTTCACATATTAATCAATAAGCATTTATTTAGTCCCTTCTGTGTGTCAAAGATTGTGTTAGGCCCTGGGGATAATAAGACAAACGTGAAATAAACCCTCACTCAAGGAATTTATAATCTGTTGGGGGAAAGAATAGGTATATGTTATATAAACATATACAAAGTAAATCCAAGGAAATTTTTGGGGGAAAGGGGAAGGTACTAGCTGATGTGGAGAGATAGGATCATGCAGAAAGTGGCATTTACATACCTAGTGAGTGTTAGAGTTGGGATTCAAAATCAAGGCTAGCATTCTGCTGACTTTGTTAATAGAACCAGCAAGGTGGCACAGTGCTGGAGTTAGGAACACTGGATGTTGAAATCCAGATTGAGCTGTTTGTTCATGGGCAAATCACTTTATCTCTGCTTCAGTTTCCTCAGCTATGAAACTGGAATAAGTGATAACATCTACCTCATGGGGTTGTTGTCAGTATCAAATGAGGTAGTAATTGAGAAGTGCTTAGCACATTGTAAGCACTAAGTGTTAGCTGCTGATATAATAGTTATTTTTATTAATATTTATTAAGTAATATTAATAATTATTATTTTGTCAAGCTGTTTGTTTCTGATCCTGGCAGTGAGTACATCTTTAGAAAAGCAAACATTCTGAGGAAGTGACTTTAGCTTAACTCTACCAAATAATATTCTTGTAGAACTTTCTCACTCTCAAGAGGGTTGCTAGGTTGCAAAGATTCTTGGAGCTCTACTTTCCCTAGGGGTATTTCTGCACTGGGGTTACCAAAGGTTGAAATTGGTCTATTATTGGTTAGTTACTAACTCATACCCGTAATTCCCTTAAACTTAGAACTTCTAGCCAAAGGGTGAAACACACTTTCCAACTTCTCTGCACCCTTGACATTCTAGTCCTAAAGATTAACATGTGAGGTTTATAGTAGCCTGATCCCTGTGACCTTTAATTATTAGCTGCTGATTGCTTATAATTCACAGCCTGTGTTTTGTTTTCCCTTTTCTCCTCCCTGGGCTTCTTTGTTTTCACAACCTCATATATTTGTGGTGCCTGATTTGTGGAGGGAGGGAAGTATAAAGAAATACACATCTTCTGCACAAAAACACTTATGCCTGAGATCCTCTTTGGAAGACTGTTTCCCCAAGAGCCAATAAAGAAACAATTTGTCTAAGATTCTCCTTCCTTTGGTTCCTTCAGTTGATGTGCACAGATTTTTTTTTAAAACCAATGCTGAGTAGCTTAACTCGTTTAAAATATTTTTGCCCACCACCATCATCTCCACCATCACCACCTACTTCTGACCACCATCATCTCCGCCATCACCACCTCCTTCTGACCACCATCTTCTCCACCATCACCACCTCCTTCTGACCACCATCATCTCCACCATCACCACCTACTTCTGAACATTGTCTTCCTCCTATTCTAGTTTGCAAATTGCTTTACTTAAAACACCCATTTAAACCAGGTAATAAAGATTTATTATTTCCATTTTACAAATGAGGAAATTGTGGCAAAGGTGGATTCGAGTGATCTGTCCTGGGTCCTCATAATGTCAGAGCCTGGAATTGAACCCCTGTCTCCTGGCTCTGAGGGCAGCTAGGTGGTGTAATAAATAGAGTGCTGGGCCTGAAGTCAGGAAGACTCATCTTCCTGAGTTCAAATCTGGCCTCATATACTTACTAGCTGTGTGACCCTGGGCAAGTCACTTGACCCTGTTTGCCTTAGTTTCCTTATCTGTAAAATGAGCTGGAGTAGGAAATGGCAAACCACTCCAATATCTTTGCTAAGAAAACTCCAAATGGCATCACAAAGAGTCAGAAACGACTGAACAACAACTCCTGTCTCTGAGTCCAGCATTCTCACCACTTTAACATACTATTTAAATTCTTTACTGTTTCAAGGATCTGTTTGGTCTTGAAGAATTTTGTTTGGTCTTGAAGACTGCTTCCAGTAGGGCAGATTAGTACCTCCATTCATCTCTTCCTTGGTATATGGTCCTTGTAAGTGGGTGTGACCAAAAATTCATCACCCTGGAGCTAGCTTGGTAATGAGGCCTTTCCTCTGACTATACACATGCTAGTCCATGCCAATTTGGTACTCTTTTGCATTGATGTAGAGTGTGTCAGAGTTTGTGTACCATTGGCACCATCTTAAAGAACTCAGTGTCACTATGTGCCACAATGAAGCATTGACAAGAGGGCATTGGTGGAGAGAAATTCATGTTGTTTTTTTTAATAGCCTACTCCTAGATGTTTACATTTGTTTTTCATGAGCTATTCATTATAAGTGCTGTACCTATGAGCATTATTTCTGGGTTGGTTTGTTTGTTTTTTAAGATGGTTAATATACTTGGACATTTGAGTGTTTTCTGAGCCTGAGTTTCCTATTTCCTTTGGCTCAGCTTGGTATCCCTTGGGCTCTGTAGGTGGTATTTCTCTGTTCTTCACCAATTTTCAGTTTGTTACTCATTTTTTTCCCTTCTTCCTTATCAATATAATCCACTCTTTTCCAGTAAAAATCTCTAGTTTCTGTTGTCCCCTTCCCTCCCTATTTTGTTGCCCTTCCCCCCATCTCCTAATTCTTCCTCCTTTTCCCTCTAGTCATACTTTTTTGGGCTTACATTCTTTCATGTCAGATCAACCGACCAGAAGCCTCTGGTTATTAATCCTTCACAGCCACTTTTTCAGTAGGGTCATATTTCCTATTGTGTGTTGCAGGCAGAGAAGACATTTTATGTGTATAATAATAATATATAATATATAAATATTGTATTAATAATAATAAAATGCATAGACCATTTTCTCTTCAAGCTTAATGTAGCTCCGCAGAATCAGGAAAATAGATTTTCTTTGCCTAACCTAATTTTGCAAGTGCCACTTAATTCTCATTTGCTCAAACTTTTGAGGTCCTTTTCATCTTTTTTATTTCATCATAATTATAAGAACCTTAGCCCCTTTCCTATTAAAGTAGCTTTTTTCTCCTTTCCTTTCTGTATTAACCTTGAAAATCCAGCTAAATTCTCTTTTCCCTTGTGAATCAGTCTTTTTTTTTTTTTCAAGTTTCTTCCAGGATGGACTGAAAGCTGTTGAAACCCTCAAACCCTCCATTGAAACTCTTTCAACGGATCTTCACATAGTAAGATGTGACCTCTTACACTTATTTTAAAATGGTTTTTACTATTAAAGAAATGCTTTTACTTCAAATGTTGGTACTCTGCCTTCTTGAGTTTCCATACTATTCAATCAGACACCTCTTTTTAAAAATTTATTTTTATATTATTTTGGGTAGAACAAAAAAAGAGCATTTCCATATACAATATAGAACATGAAAAGATAATGTATGAAGTAGCACATTTCTATTCAATACAGCTTGCTTTTTTTCTTCTTAGAATATATCATAAATTCAGCACATTATTTTCAAAGCTATGCTGTTTGTATTGAGCGATTTTCTTCTAATACCACTTAGAATTGTTGTCAATTTTTTCATATTCCTATTTATTGCCTATCCTTGTTTTGGTTGTTTGGAATATCTTAACTAATTAAGGAATAAATTTTCTTGTATAATGATCTGTAGACTTTTACCTTTCTTCATTTTAACCCAGGTTTTGTCTTTTCTGCCTAATTTAGATCAAACAGGCCCAGGATGAAGAAAGGAAACAGTTAATACAGCTACGAGATATTTTAAAATCAGCACTCCAGGTTGAACAAAAAGAGGTGAGGGGATTTAATTTTGTAGGCTTTATGGTTCTCTTGGTTTGTTTCTAAATAGTTTTGGAAACAGTGGTACAGTAGTGAAAAGATCCCTGGATTTGGGGTCGTTGAACCTGGCTTCACATACTAGTTCTGTTATTTACCACCTAAGTGTTCTTAGGCACTTGACCCTCTTGATGCCTCAGTTTTCTCACCTGTAAATTGGAGGAGGTTAGAATGGGTAACCTTGATGCTGCCTTCTAGCTCTACCAGCCTGTGATTCTTAAAACAGCATTATAAAATCAAGTTCTGAGGCTGTTTAAGGTCTTGATTGTAAGCACACTAAGTCTTTGGCTACACAGTACCAAAATTACTGGTTTGCTCTTTCAGTTTACTCCAAGTCTTAGTCCAGTGTGAAAAAAAAGCCAGTAAAACTTGTCTGTTTACCATCTTTGGGACATGGCTTCAGTATTACCTTGTAAAATCTCTTCTGGGTATCATCTTCATGGGCAGGGGGCCCCAGAATTGTTCTTGGTGGCTTCGCCTTTCTATAACGCTGTGCTATATCACAAAGGAAAAGACTTTTTTGTTTATGCTGATTATTTTCTGGGCTAAAATGTTAATAGTTTCATCTTTATTCTCCTTATTCATATAAGAAATATAAACACATAATGTAAAAAGGGTTTTAAAAAAGAATTGTGTCTTCCAAGGCAGAAACCAGGCTGGAAACCTATAAGTCTCTCCTAAACAATACTTTTAGAGGGGAGGTGTCATAGTATGGTAGAAAGAATATTAAGCTCAGAGTTTGGAATTTTATCCCTGGCATTAAGCTTGGGTAAGTCATTTAACTTTTCTAAGCTTTATTTTCCTTAGTTGTCAAATGAGGGTCTTGTTCTAAGGTCCCTTCCAGCTACTATTTCCTGTGAAAAGTGATGTCACTGAATGTTAACATACCAAAACTCAGGACTTGTAATAGTGGACTTGTACTTTTTGTAATAAAGCCCAGTGTGGTATCATTAAGCTATCACCTTTTCAAGAGTATGCTATTCTTTAACTTTATATATCTATTTGCTTTGCACTGTAGGAATTGCCTTAAGATGTGCTTAGTAGTTGTTAGAAAACAGGTTCATGTTAATGTGCTAGTAATTAATTTAGTAGTAACATAAAGCTCAGCATTAATATTTTTTTATTTTATATTCTTGTGCTATAACTGAATATTATTATTTTTTTCTCCTGATAATGCATTTGCCTTTTGTGACCGAAGTCTAGGAGAGTAAGTAGTTTAGAATTCTATAAATTGAAGTACTTTGCATGTTCCTTTCTTGAACATCAAGAAACTGGATTTTTCTCCCCTAACTATTTTATTGGGTAGAAGTAGCTTAAATTTGTGACTCTTTATTTCCTTTTATATCCACATATCTTGAATAAAGGACAGAGACCCTTGGTTCTCCCACTTCACCATAAGCAGTGAAATTGATGTCCCTTTTGCCACCAGGAACTTCCAGTGCTCATAATTTGTCATTTGAAGTTGCCTACTCAAAATGCAACCTGGAACACTGCCATTTTCCTTCTGGTGTTGAAAATAAATTAAATCCAGTTCCTTGGTTTAGCTACTTAGTGAAGTTTCCTGGATTTTTTTGTCCATTGTGTATGGAAATGTGTATTTTCCTGGTTTCAGTGCACTGAGGAGCTGTCGTTGTAAACATTCACAGGAAGAACTGTATTTTTGTGAATGAGTTAATGTGTATTTTTGTCCTGGTGATCAGTCTTTCTACAGTGCAAATTCCTCTGTGAATTGTTTTCAGTGACTATTTAAAAGAGAGGCTGGGTTGTTCTTATTAGTCTTGTTTGGTTCAGTGTGTTAGTACTTTGGGGCCCTCTGTGGAGCATTATTCAAGGAGATTGGGCTTCAGGGACATAGCTCTTATGGTTTTGCCTTCTAGTTCTTGTGCCCCACATACTGGTGTCTCGTGAATGGTTTTAGTGACGATGTCACATTCTGCTCCGATTTATTTATATTTGCACCGTCTCCCTCCTCAGGTTGCTTGTATGGGAAATTTAGCTATGAGTGTTAGTTTCTTTTTTTTTTTAATTTGGGAGGAGTGCCAAGACCACACCTCTGAAATGCATTCTTTCTTTTCCACTCCCACTACTACCATCCTGTTTAGGCTCTTACCTCCTTATGCCCAGGTTATTGGTACACTCTACTAGCCCGTGCACCAACCCTATCTTTCATAACGCTCCCATATTAACCTAAACATTTCTAAAGCTAAACAATTCTAAAACAGTTTTCATTAGGTCACCTCCTTGATCAAAAAATTTCCTAAGTTCCTCACTACCTACCAAGTAAAACCAAAACTCAGCTTGGTATTCAATGCCCTTCACCACTTGACCCCAAACTATCATTGTAGCATCACCTCAAACTATACACCCTGACTCCAGGCCAAAGGTGTCAAACATGAACTCCATAAGTGTGGCCCTAAACAAATTAAAATGTAATTGGAAAATACTTAACAAGATAATTAAAAATACAATAAAATATAAATTACAATGCATTTAAAAACTAAGTCAATGTGCTGTCCCTATAGATCCTTAGGTATGATTTAGTGGCCCTTGACACCACTGTTCTAGGTGGACTGAACCATTCTCTAAACACGATTCAGGCTTTCTTTCCTGCACCTTCTGCCTCTGTCAAAGCTTGTTGAATTCCTCATCTTTGAAGACCTAGCTCCAATCCTAACCTTCTCAAATCAAATGAAATAGCATATTAAAGCACTTTGTATACCTTCAAGCTCTCTATAAATGTGAGCCATTATTCTCCATGAAACCTTTCTTGAACCCCTTGGAAGTGATTTATCTCTCTTCTCTTCTCATTAACATATTCTAATTTTTGTTTTACTTATCTCAATCCATGTCTCATGACTCCTACTAGATTGTAAATTCATGTCTTATTCATCTTTGCATCTCCCCCAGACCATAGCACAGTGTAGTGCATAAGCATATAATAAATGGTTGTAGAAGTGTTACACACACACACACACACACACACACACACACACACACAGAGGTTTCCTTACAACCTACAAAATATAGGTTATTGTACTGTGACAATTCCAAACATCAGAGATAAGCAGGAAAAAAAAAAGCCAAAGACTTTGGGATGTGGGAAAAATGAAGACAAAAGTGTACATTGAAAATGAAGTGTTGAGGCCAGGAAGAAACCTCTAGCATCCCAGAGTGGCTGTTTAGTGAGTTACTAGGAATGGGTGAGAGAAGCTTTTGTTTTTGGATGGAAGACTGAGCACAGCTAAGAAAAGCACCAAGTTAAAAAAAAAAAGCCAAAGCAGAGCCAACTCAAAGGTTTATCAGCACTCTGGGCACAGTGCAAGGTCTGTGTTTGCTTTGCTTGAGTACTGTTAGGAGGTTTGGGAGCATGGGACTGTTTTCACATTGCTTGCTATTTCCAGCTTTGCAGAGAAGCATAAAAAATTTACCGGCACATTCACCCTATCTTCGTGTTTATTTTTAAATTTTTTCCCCCTACTCCATCTGCCCTAGTGAACACATAGGTAGTCAAATAAATATTTCTTACTACTGCTGTCTGCCTCCTTTTCCGACTGGCTGCAGGTCAATATTAAACCTTTCAGCCCCGCTGTTGTTGGGGATGGTGGTTTTGGAAATTGTACCTTGAATTGCTTTTTAGTGTTCTAACAATTGAAAATAATTGATAATGCAAGCTGTGGGTAATGCGCAGTTGTTTGGAAGATAATTGTTACAGATTTTAAAATGAGCTTCCTGACTAGCAAGTTCAGTTTCCCATCTCTCTACCGCTAATCACAAAGTAAACTTAGCTTGCATTATTGTTATTTAGACTGATTCTTTTTGGTTATTTTTCCTATTTCACCCGTCATTGTTTGGACTATGTAAAACAGATTGAGCAAGAATATACCTGACATGCAACCATGATTGATGACTCTGACCTGGGTGGTGTAAATTAGAGTTGTGTATAAGAATACTGATGAAGCTAGATTAAGAAGGGCTTTAAATGCCAATCGGAGGACTTTCTATTTAATACTAGAGACAACAGGAAATTAATGAAATTTATTAGAAAAATCATTTTGGCCACTGAGTGGAAGATGGGTTACAGTAGGGGAAACCCAAGTCAGGGAACCAGTAAGGAAGCTGTTGGTCCAAGTAAGAGGTGATGAAGACCTAAGTGGCAATAATGGGATAGACAAGAATCCAGTTTTGAACATTTTGAGTTTGAGATACCTACAAGACGTCAAGGTTGAAGTGTCCTCCAAAAAATTGAAGATGTGAGACTGGAGCTTGGGAAACAAACTAGGACTGGATAGTGTAGGGGTCATCTGCATAAACACAGTAGTTAAACCCATGAGGGCTAATACGGTCACCCAGTAAGAGAGTGCAGAGAAAGAGAAAGGCCCAGGACAGAGCCTTGGGGGATACCCACAGGAAGGGATGTAATATGGATGATGTTCCAACAGAAGAGTAAGAGGCACAGTTAGACAAGTACAAGGGAAACCAAGAGAAGACAATACCTCCCCCCCCAAAGAAAAACAACCCGAAACACCTATCTAGGAGATTTGTTACTAGGTTTTTCAATACCAAGTGGTCTGTACTTACTGGTTTTACTACCTTTGTAATATGAGAAGTGCCTGATACCCACAGAAATCTCTGGAGTCCATGAACTTGCTTTTTAAAAATATTTTTAGGGATGGCTAGGTGGCGCAGTGGATAGAGCTCCAGCTTTGGAGTTAGGAGGACCTGAGTTCAAATCCGGACTCAGACACTTGACATTTACTAGCTGTGTGACTCTGGGCAAGTCACTTAACCCTGATTGCCTCACCAAAAAAGCAAAAAAAAAAAATTTTATAACTATATTTCAATATAATTGATTTCCTTTGTAATTCAGCGTATTTCATTTTATGCATTTAAATCATTGCTTAGAGAAGAGCTCACTAGGCATCACCAGACTGCCAAAGGGATCCATGACCCACGCAAAAAAGGTTAAAAGCCCCTAGGCTAGATAAATAAAACACTGTGTGTTGTGGTGGGGTGGGGTTAGGGGGTAAGGGGTCTGACATTTATCACTATTACATTTCATCTTATTTGATTTGCCCTAGTGTTCTATCCTCTGCAGATGTTTTTGAATTCTGTCATCCATTATGTTAGTTCTCCTTCTCACCTTTATATCATCTGCAAGTTGGATAAGTATGTGTCCTTTATAAAAATGATGGGATTGGACTATGGGATTTCCAAAGTCCTTTTCAGTTCCAAAATTTATGATCCTAAAGTGTCATGCCTAGCCAATATTTACAGCATTTCATCAGGTTTTTCCTGAGGTGCCATAAAATTCCCAAACATTTTTATACAATAAGATGCCCATTTCAGCTAAACCCTGTAAAAACCAGGGGTTCTTAAGCTGGAGTCCATGATGATAACTCTGAGGAACAGCTAGGTGGCACAGTGGATAGAGCACCGACCCTGAAGTCAAGAGGACCTGAGTTCAAATCTGGCCTCAGACCAAACACTTAACACTTACTAGCTGTGTGACCCTGGGCAAGTCCCTTAAACCCCAATTGCCTAAAAAAAAAAATAACTCTTTCAATATAATTTGTAATCCTTTGTATTTTGTTTTATGCATCACCAGACTGCTAATGGGGTCCATGACACAAAAAAGGTTAAGAACCCCTGCTTCAGATTTACAGGTGATCAATCTCTTGATTTATTCAAAGTTAATCACTGCATGGTTTTGATCTGCTTAGGGGAAAGAATGAATGATGACAGTGAGGAGCTCAAGATAACTTTCACCATAACAGATTACTGGACTCCCTAAATAAAGAGACTGTTGCCTTGTTTCATGATCCTATTTCCTAGAATTGTGTGTCAGGAAATTAAAATTTGGGTCTTGTGGAAGGATAGAATGTCTATATAAAGGAATACGGAAAGGAAAGTATGTGGCAATTTATTTTATCACATGGAAAGGAAGATAATCTTATATCTCCAGGTTTGATTAGACCTCTTCAGCAGGAATAATTAGGAGGAAGATAGTTTGAGAATTTTGTGGGATAAACACTGTTCTACTTACTTAAAACAATTAAAATTTAAAAAGATAGTTTGACCTCATTCAGTAAAATTATTTATAAGTTGTCGTCCCAATGGAACTCTTTGAAAGCAGAGACTTTGTTTGTACCCCTCATACTTAGCTCAGTGACTTACTTTTTAATTGATTGAATAAATGTAAGGTTTAAAATAGAAAAAATTATGTTGGCTTCCTCTTTAATTCTTGTCCTTAGGGATCACTATACTACGATGAATGAATTTTTTAGACCTATTCAGAAGGTCTGTAAGTGGTACCAGTTAATATCTTTAGCATGTACACATTTAGCTGTATTGAGCCATGTGATGTCACCATTTATTTTTGTGTGGGTTTTTATTAAATCAATAGACTCACTTCTTGGATCTTTGATTTATCCTTTTGACAGGTTTATTCTTAGGCATTCTCAGAAATTCACTTAGGTGAACATCATTTTTCCATGCCCATTCCAGTGCACTTACTCCCAGTGGTACTTGATAGGTCTTGTCCTAATTTTCAGTTTCAGAGACGGTGGGTACCAGAGAGCCAGGGCCAAACTCATTTCTTGAAGAAGTAGGTTTGTCCTTTCTTCAGAGACATGACAACTAAACAAGCTCCTCTTAGAAATGGAGAAGGTTCTTTCTGGTTTTTATTCTCCTTGTTCAGGCTTTGTCATCAGCTGATAAATTCGCTGATTTTATGTCTAGGACAATTATTGCTTGAGCACAATTTAAATTCAAAGATGAAGCGAAAACTTTTCTTTGTGCTCATCCTGTGTTGGCACATTTTGTAGATTCAGTACTGGGGGCTCTTGCTGAGGCTGAACGATATCCAGAAGGTTATAGGACCTGACATGTACAGAATCAAGGGATATTTTAAAAAATGTTTTTTAGGGGAATATTCAATGTCTACTTGTCCTTTATCTCCAAGTACACCTAATATATTATTATTTGAATGCCTGTGTGTAATGTCTCTCAACCTTAACATGTCAGAATGAGCTTTTCTTATTTCTACTCTATACTCAGCTACCTCTTGCATGTTTTCCCTTTGTGTGCTGGAAAGAGTACTGGACTCAGAGTCAGGAGACCTGTAATGAAATCCTTTCTCCACCAATTACTAGCTGTGTGACTTTTGGCAAGTTATTTAATCTCTCTGAGTCTCAGTGCTTCCTCATTAGTATTGTGATAAATAAAAAATTCAAGAGACATAATTTCTGGGTAGTCATTTTATTAATTATGGCTAATGAATAATTAATAAAAAATGGTCATTTGACCTTCTCTTGTAAACTAAAGATGATCATGGTGGCTTCATGATGCTTATATGCCCTTGGAAGAGTGAGAGTTTCCAATAGGCAGCAATTAACTAGTTATCAATTTGTTAACAATCAGTTGGTTAACAGTTAATGAGAAGAATGAATATTATAGTGAGAGGTGGACCTATTCTAATAAGAGAGTGGGAATGTGACTTTGATTATGTCACTCTTACTCCCAGACCACCCGAAGCCTCAAGTTTTGACAATCCAAACAAAGGATCAAGGCCCCACCCAAGCCTGAGTAAAACACTTTGGGCTTCCCCAGTTGGGCTGGGTCTGAACCAGATAGAGGAGAATGTTAAATCCAATCTCATTATAGGAAATAGGAAGGGAAAAAATCTTGGATCTCCCCAGTGTTAACAATCGGTTATTTAATAAACATTTCTCTCAGTATAATGGGGCAATAATACTTGTACTACCTACTTTATAGGGTTGGCATGTGAAACACGTTCTGTAAAGCTTGAAGTGGTATAGAAATATAAACTAGTGAAATGTAGCATAGTGTAGTGGCTAGAGAGCTGGACTTGAATTCAGTAGACCCAAGTTCCAGTCTTGCCTCTGACACAAACTGGCTGTGCATCCATAGGTAAGACATTTAACCAGTGCCCAAAACAACTTTCTAAGGGTGTGATTTACAGAGTAGATTCAGATCGGCATTGGTAGTCCATCTTTTTTTCCCCCATCATTTCTTTTTTTTTTTTATTAATTTATTTTGATTAATCAATAATCACTTCCATATGCTTTTGAATTTAAAATTTTTCTCCCCCTTCCTCCACACCACCCTCCCCAAGATGGCGCACAATCTGATATAGGCTATACATTTACATTCCTATTAAACATATTTTCACATTAGTGATGTTGTAAGTAAAAATTAAAACCAATAGGAGGAACCATCAGAAAAAGGAAACAAAACTCAACAGAAGAGAAAAAAAAAAGCAATTCAACTTCCATAGTTCTTTCTTTGGATGTGGATAGCATTTTCCATCATGAGGCCTTTGGGGATGTCTTAGATCCTTGTATTGCTGAGAAGAGTTAAGTTTATCACTGTTAGTCATCGCACAACATGGCTGTTATTGTATACAACGTTCTCCTGGTTCTGCTCACTTCACTCAGCATCAGACCATACAAGTCTTCCCAGGTTTTTGTGAAGTCAGCCTGTTCGTCATTTCTTATAGCATAATAGTATTTCATTACATTCGTATACCACAACTTGCTCAGCCATTCCCCAGTTGATGGGCATCCTCTCAATTTCCAATTCTCTGCCACTACAAAAAGAGCTGTTATGAATATTTTTGTACATGTGGGTCCTTTTCCCTTTTGTATGATCTCTTTGGGATATAGCCCTAGAAGTGCTATTGCTGGGTCAAAGGGTATGCACATTTTTATAGGTCTTTGGGCATAGTTCCAAATTGCTCTCCAAATGGTTGGATCATTTCACAACTCCACCAACAATGCATTAGTGTTCCAATTTTCCCACATCTTCTCCAACATTTATTATTTTCCTATTTTGTCATGTTGACCAATCTGATAGGTGTGATATGGTACCTCAGAGTTGTTTTGATTTTCATTTCTCTAATCAATAATGATTTAGAGCATTTTTTCGTATGACTATAGACGGGGTAGCCCGTCTTTAGAAATGTCTTATACCAGTGAAATTATAGGTCTAATCTAAAAAGAAGGCCCTTAAAATTAGAAATATAAGTTGTTATTGTCTTCACCAGCACTACCACTCTTCTGGTTCTCTGGGTAAATTGACTGTGTCAATTTGTCATTCATCTTTCTCTTTTGCCTTCTCCACATCCAAGCCATTAGTTAATGTAGTCAACAAGCATGTATTTAGTGCTTACTATATGCCAGAGGTAAGGGATACAATGAAAGGCAAAAATAGTCCTTGCTTTCAGAAATTAACTGAGTTAGCTGAAGAATGGCTGAGGTTTGGCAGTGGAGAGACTTGAGGCAGGAACACTGACCAGAAGCTATTTCAACAGCCCAGGGGTGAGATGATCAGGGCCTGTACCTGGTTTGTGTGAGTGAAGAGGGTATGAATATGGAAAAAATTGTGAAGAAGGAGGTACCCTGGTGGGAGGGGATGAGATCAAGGGTGCATGTAGAGGGATCAGCTTTGTTAAGGACAAGGGCCACTTCATTGGAGACAGTAGTGAAGGAGGAAATAGTGGGGGAGGATGTTTGAATGATGTGAGATTTGGTGGAGGGGAGAAGATGGAGCTCTGAGGAATGGCCTCAGGTATTCCTGGTAAAGTACGATGCAAGCTTTTTGGCTGAGGGGGGAAGGGGAAGCAAAGGGCTTGAAGAGAGAGATAGTTTAGAACAGCTGCTTTGGGGAGTGGTCTAGGCAATCAGTTTGGGAGGAATAGAATGTCAGCCCTGCTGCAGAGTAGGCCCAGTTGAGAGTGGATGGCATGAATTTGTAGTGTCCCTAGTTAGCAGAATTTAGTGATTTGTTCAGTTCCATTTGTCAGCATGAGAGTAAGAGCTTAGGAAGTAGAGAGTGAGAAAGCCATCGGTTTGGGGTTTGGTGTGGAGTAATCAGAAATAGGACAGGGGGAGCAGGGGATACAAGAGATGAAGATTCTGTCGAATTACCAAATTCTGCTAATGATTTCAACACAACCTCTTTACGCTTTGTAGTGGCCTCTTCTCTGCTTTTCAGACGTATCTTTCCCCACTCCAGTCTGCCCTCTACACAGCAACCAGCATATTTATTAGACACTTGCCTGTTTCAAAACATACAATGACTCCTTAGTGCCTTTGGATTAAATCCAACCTCAGCCTGTCATCCAGGACCTTGTGCCAACTTGCTTATTTATGCCATCCCATCTAATTCCTTATCACTGCCTTCTGTGGCCTCCATCTAGCTTCATTTTACTAGCAACAGCTTCTTCCTGTTTCTCTGTGCATTACACATTTAATTCATCCTCCCTGGAATGTCCTTGGCTCTCCTTTATTCCAATCTGTGTTTTCATTTTCAAAATTCACCTCCAGAACTCACCTTCTATGATTAACCCAGTGTGATTCTGTTCCCTCCTCTACTAGGCGCGAAAATGAATTGAATATTGAATGTTATTAGCCCATAAAGAGCCCTTCGGTATATTTCGTCTGTTTTCTCCTTCTTTTTCCAGTTTTCTTATCTAGTTGGCCAGTTCACACTGTTCATTCATACTGATCTGGCAATCCAGTAAAACTCAATTTTTCCCCTCACATGACCCAGTTGTCTAACCATGCCTTTATCCTATATGTATACTAGTGATGTGGGGAACCCACGCGTAGTATTTTTATAGTGAGCTCTCACTTGATACCAAATCATCAGCAATGCTGAAACAGGAAGAAATCACTTAATTGTGCTGACTGGGTGGGGATGCTACAAATTTATGTCATCTACTCTCATCTGGGTCAGCTCTGCATCAGGGCTGACATTATATTCCTCTCAAATTGATTCCCTATCCCACTTCCTAAAGCAGCTGTCGTAAACCTTGTCTGTGTTTAGTTAAATGAAAGATGAAATCCAAGTTTCTAGTTTAAAGTGAAATTCCTCATCCAGATTCTCCATTTACCCAGTGGGTAGCACTTCAGTTATTATTAAAATGCACTTGTTCAGACACCTAAAATAAACTTACCTTGAGTACTGTTGATTTTGAGGGCTGTTTTACTCATAGTGGGGCAGGTGTAGAAAAAACTATGAGACAGGAAACTAAATGAAACTTTATCCTCAGGGACCTCAGACAAGCCTTAGGAAGCCACATTCTGTGACATCTAGATCAGTAATTGGCCAGAAGGTTTGGGTGTGCTGTTATTATCCCTACATCCCTTGTTGTGTTGAACGGTTCTTATAAATTCTTCTGTGTCTCAGAGTGAGCTGCCGTCTTCCTTTCCTAGTAAAGAATATGAAATAAAATATACCTTTGGTCTGAATTTGGTGTGTCATGAAGTAAGGGGGAAAAGTGATTTGTTTTTGTAGGAAGGGAGTCCATTCAGTTAAAAATAATTGTTGAGGGGTAACTAGGTGGCACAGTGGATAGAGCACCGGAAATCCATCCTCAGACACTTGACACTTAATGGCTGTGTGACCCTGGGCAAGTCACTTAACTCCAATTCCCCCCCAAAAAAATAGTAATAGTAATTGTTGAAGGGATTGTAATACATGATCTCTGAGGTCTCTTTTAATACTAATTACCTATTAATTTATGATTTCTTCACCATTTTTTAGGATTCACAAATTCGGCAAAGTACAACCTATAGTTTACACCAACCTCAGGGAAATAAAGAACATGGGACTGAAAGGAATGGTAATCTCTACAAGAAAAGTGATGGGTGAGTCAAGTATTTTGCAAAATGGAATTTTTTTTTTATACTATTTGTATTAAATTTGAGACTCAATTTTTGTGTTCTTTTTAAAAACAGGATCAGAAAAGTATGGCAAAAAAGGAAATGCTCAGTTAAAAACGGTTTTCTGACAATATCCCATGGTACAGTAAGTACTTCGCCCCACCAAAAAAATTCTTGTTCTCTCATATAGGCATATGTTTGTGTATTTTATGAGGCTGAAATATGTTAATTTTGTTTTTTGGGTTTTTTTTGTTTTTTTGAATTGTACATGACTTGTATTTTTAGAGTGATAAAACTGAAGGGCAGCATGGTGTAGTGGATAGAGAACCGGCTTCAGAATCAGGAAGACCTGCATTCAGGCCTTGCCTTTGACTCTTACTAGCTGTATAACCATGGACAAATTATTTAACCACTCAGTGTTCTACATAGCTCTTTAAGATGAATATGTAGAGTAATAATAATAACAGTAACAAAAACTAACATTTATATAATGCATAGTGTAGACCAGGCACCATGCTAAGTGTTTTACAAATACTATTTTATTTGATCTTCACAACAACCCTGAAAGGTGGGTGCTATCATTCCCACTTTACAGATGAAGAAACTGAGGCAAATTGTGTTTAAGTTATTTGCCCAGAGTCATAGAGCTAATAAATATCTGAAACCAGATTTGAACTCCAATCTTCCTGACTGCAGACCCAGCCATCTTATCCACTGTGCCACCTAGATGCCTCAGAGTAGCTACATATAGCCTTGGTAAAATGAGTGTCTCAACCAGTGAAGTCAGGTACAAACAAACAAACAAGATAGGACTTTGGTGTTGAGGAGAAAAAAGGCTCATTGGGGTTGGGTTTTTTTCCCACATTTTTAGTGTATGATAATATCTGAGCAGCTACAGTTCCCTTTTCCAGTGAAAGGGAAAC
>NW_020948214.1:0-23039 GCF_900497805.2 Vombatus ursinus | reverse complement strand
CATTTGAAAGGTGTTTTCAAATAGATTCCATTTACTCGCTAGTAATTATACTTATTGAGGTCAAGGAAGCTTAGCTATCCTTCCAAAGCTATTCTCTGTTTTAATGCATTCTTCTGGCACCATTACCTAACCATCCTGGCTTGAGGGACGGGACACTATAGGAGTCGTCTTCTTTTTTCACACTTAGTGAAAGAAGAATATCACAGAATAAATACTCTAAAATGTTGGATGCCAGTGGGTTTTAGTTTTTTATTCTTCAATTGTGGGTCTGTTTTTGGAAGAAATATGAGAAAACAAAAGTTAACACATCTATCTATCCCAGTGTTTGCTCTTCTTAGTAATACAGATATCTTGTATTTTGATAAAATATGTGCACTCTCTAGGAAGTAATTAAATTTATGTCAAATATGGGTTTGTGACATCATAAATCAACTATATACAATTAACTGTTGATTATCTGGAAGGAATCCAGAAGTCACTTAATTCTGTCTTTTGAATGTCTGTTGACTTTGGTTTTGGTAGTACCTTTGTCTTCAACAATACATCTGACTTCAAGAAATCTTTGATTCCTAGATCAAACACTAAGTGAGCAGTGTGGGGAGCTACACATGGAGGCTAACTCAAATTGAAAAATGAAATATCAACAATTATGAGTGTATATATGTGTGTTATTCTACAAGATTTTCATTTGTATGTAATTTGACATAGAGTTCACAATGTACTTCTAAATTAATGTGCATTGCCAGTATTGGCATGCGATCAGAATTAATATTTTAATTTAACCAACTACCCAGAGGCAGCAATGGAGTAGTGACTAGAGAACTGGCCTCAGAGTCATGAAGAAAGATCTGGGTTCAAGGCTCACCTCTGACATAATGGCTTTGTGATTCAGCGCAAGTCATGTGACCCCTTAAGTGCCCCCAGACTCCTCTGTCAGACTAGAAGTTATGGAACTGTTGCTAGTCTGAATTGATAGAATGGGTTTCCTCAACAAGAGTTCTCTATGCCAAATAAGATTTATGGTCTGAACCAGTGGTCCAAAACCCATTTTTAAGGCGTTGTATTATACTGGGAGTTAGAAAACCAAGTTCTTGTCCCAGCTCCACAACATACAAGATATGTGATCTTTGGCAAGTCAGTGGATCTCTTTGAGCCTCATTTTCCTCATCTGTAGAATGGGAATAACAACCCTTGCCCTGCCTACCCCCTGGTGTTGATAAGTTCAAATGAGGTTCAGTTGGAGAGAGACAGAGACAGACAGATACAGAGAGAGAGAGAGAGAGAGAGTGTGCGCGCTGGATAAGTAGTGACTTTGGAATGTGTGTGTGCATTTGTTCCTGTGCTTGTGCAGAGCCTTATGTCTTGGGCTGGAAAAGAGACTTTTTTAGAAATTCTGTACATACTCCTTGATAAGCTTTCTAAGTAGTTCCGCATGATGTGTAATTGAGCATGTTATTGGGAGGAACAATTTTCCAGGTTATGCATTATTTTGGCAGTGTCTGTGAAACACTCAACTCCAATTTAAAGAGAGACTCATGTCTAAAAGATGGCATTCAGGCTTCCTCAGTTCTGAAATTCTTTTCCCATTTTAATTAAATGCATTTTAAAACTTGCTTGAAAGCTTTTTGAAAACAAGCACAGAAATGCAAAAGTCACCATTACTCTCCCTCTCTTCTTCAACCTATGTTGAGATATTTCAGATTTGGTCGTATTTCTAGCTAAAGATGTTCCACATGACTTCCCTTAAGTTTGAGTTGCCTGTTGCTTAATTTGGAGGGGGAGAGAGGGAGTCCTTTGTTTTTTCTCTTCTCAGTGGCGTATGAAACCTATCTATAAATCCAAATCTTGACTAGTACTGAAGTTGCTAGTTTGTTAGCACCCTCCACCTGAATTAGTAGATAGTAGAGCCTAAGATAAGTTTGATTAGTTATTTCTCTTGCTCGTTTACCTATCAATATTATCGGTAGTAGTAACATAATAACATAATTAATAACAATAATTAACACAAATAAAAACCAATAATAGTAATTAACCAACAATTATCAGTGTAACAATCAGTTACATTAATACAATAATATTAATAATTAACATTGCTATGTTTATGGCTGAACATAGGCTTTCCTGCCATGTGCAAATCATTGAACCTCTGTGAATGTCAGTTTCCTTTTTTATGAAATAGGGATAATAGCTTTGATATTTCACTATTGTTGCCTTTGAGAAGTGAGTTTGGGGGCAGCTAGGTGGTGCAGTGGATAGAGCTCTGGCCTTGGAGTCAGGAGGACCTGAGTTCAAATCCCACCTCAGACATTTGACACTTAATAGCTGTGTGACCCTGGGCAAGTCACTTAACCCTGATTGCCTCACCAAAAAAAAAAAAATATGTAAAGTGTTTTGTGAACCTTAAAGCACTATATAGGTGTCAGTTCTTCTTCTAATAATATGTAGCAAGCATGCGTTACCTAAGCAGTCTAGGATCCAAGGATTTAGTGTTGGAATGGGCCTTAGCTGATTCTGAAATCCCTTCAGGGACTAAACAAGTAGTAACTAGTGGAACAAATATTTAAGCCTAGCTTCTCTTATTCCAAATCTGATGGTCTTTTTAGCCTCTTCTATGTTGAAGCAAGATGTGAAAAACTCCTTGACCATCAGTCATTAAACACTAAGTGGGTCCTACAGGTTGGTCTTGGAGACTTTTTCTTGGGAGATCTCCGGTAAAGGAAGCTCATGATTCCACTATGTAGATTATAACCTAAGAATATTATTAAAGAGAAAGAAGGTTTTGTGTGTGTGTGTATGAAAATATTTGGAAGCTTTATTTATGTTAATGAAAACCTGGAAATATGCACAGTGATTGGGAATGACAACAAAGTGTGGTATAGCAACATAAAAAATTATTAGTGCCCCATTCAAAATGGTGAAAATGAAGAATATTTGGAAATTCAGGAAGATATTTGTGAAATAATGCCAAGCACACAAAGCAGAATTAGAACAATAGAATGCATGTTGACTAGAGAATGTATGAAAAAACAACAGAAAAAATACATAAAGAATCAGATGGAAAAGGCACATGGAGGAAATGAGGTGTTATAGTTATTTAGTTGAAGTGTATATTTTTTTAAGTATTAAAGTGTTTTGATTACTTTTTGTTTTAATGAATGGACATTTTATTGCTCTAGCTGGATTAGATCATTGATTCCCAAGCCTAGTGTTTTGTTTTTGTTTTTGTTTTTTGACAGCCCAGGCGACTCTGGTTGTTGAAGCAACTATTGCAATGTTTTCCCTAAAAATTCACTCAAGCGATTTAAACAAAAATTCTTTATTTTGCTAGGGGCAGAGGATTGTCACGGAATCAGATAGGTTACAATAAAATATCACATTTTCTCAAAGTTTGCGAATCACTGCTTTGATTCTGTGCTTAATATACATAACAGCATACGCTTCTATAGCACTAACATAATAACGATAGCTACCATTTATATAGCAAAGTGCCTACAAATATTATCTCATTTGATCCTCACAACAATCTTGGGAGGTAGATGCTCTTATTATTCTCATTTTACGGATGAGGAAACCTGAGAGAAGTTAAGTGACTTGCCAAGGGTTACACAGCTAGTTCAAGATTTGAACTCAGGTCTTCCTGACTCCAAGTCTAATGCACTCTCCAGTGTGCCACCTAGCTGACATTTACATAGCATTTTCTCTGCAATAACCCTATGAGGTATACGGTAGTACAAGTGTTATTCTCATTTTCTGCATGAGGGAATTTTTATTTAGAAAGAAGTGGCTTTTGCACATGGTCCACACACCTAGTAAGCAGCAAGGCTGAGATTGTACCCACTTCTCCTGACTTAAAATCCATCCTCTTTCAACTGTATCATGCATCCTCTCATACATCTCTAGCATAGTCACAGCCTTTAACTTTCTTCAGTGTACCTTCACATAATTCATAGCACATAGTATAGGGACTTAATGACTGTTTGAATTGAATTAAATGTCCTGATACAGAATTGATTAATTCATTTAAAATTACAAAAGAAAATTTTATTTAGCTCTAATTGCATGATTTACATTTGGAGGAGATAAAAAATTAATGAAGGACATGATTCCTACCATTATGGCAATTAGACTCTGGTTGGTCTTATGTTACTGATACAGTTTGCTTTTAGGTTGCCTGCTTATTCTTGTGAATTGTTGTTTTTTTTTTTTTTAACAGTACTTACTAAAGGTTAATGAAATCAAGATTAAAAAAGGAGTTGATTTACTTCAGAACTTGATCAAATATTTTCATGCACAGTGCAAGTAAGTGCTTCTTTCTTGTGATTATACTTAAAACCTATCTTTTTTTCATGGCAGCTGTGGGTATTTCAATGTAGAAAAGAAATCTACTAAATTATGACCCTCATTCAGAATTATATTTTGCCTTGTTGTTTTTGTATGATATTTTTGTGTTTACTTTATTTTTTGGGATAAATGTTTTGTTTGGATAAGTGAATTTATGTTTCTTTGGTGTTTATTAAATATTAAATGATGATAGCACTAATTGTATGACATTAGATTAAAGTTTTTGAACTACTGTCCTATGAAATCTGCCGCATTCAGTGTGACTAGCATACTTGACTGCATGTAAAAAGAATGAGAGCTTGATACTTGCTTTTTCTAAGTTTTTCCATTTCTAAAATTCAGTCAAGGTTAAACAGCACAAAAAGGTGTGAGAAGTGAGAAGTGATTTTACTTTCCTGGAGAACTCCAAGCTTGAGAAACAAACTAAGCTGAGCATAGAAAACATTAGCACCCTGGAGCCCATTTAAAGGAAAACAATTTCACATGAACCTATACTCTTAGCTTTAGGGTAACTGCCATTATACTTCTTCATTTTTTTCCCCTTTTCCCCTTGCATGGGGGAAATTTAGGATGCGAGTCTCTTCATTGTTACTATTTTAATTCTCAGTGGTTATTCTGAGTTTTCCTTTTTTTTTTTTTTTTTTTTTTAATTTGCCAGATTTGTCAGTTGGGTAGCAACAGAACTTCCTTTTTTTTGGTCAGTTGAAAGAGAAAGTTGACCTTTTATGGGCATAATTTTACTTCAATATTTAAAAAAACTAGGTAAATTATTTTATCAGTGTATTTGTTCCATTAAGGTAGATTGCAGCCTTTGTGAGTTCCTGGAAAAAAAAAATTCTTTTTTTTTTTTTTTTTGTGGTGGTCAGCCTCCTAATGATGAACCTCTTTCTGAACTTATTAGCTAGATTGATCAGCACTTGTAGACCTTTGCCAGACTTACAAATAATGACGATAATAGCTAGCATTTACATAGTACTTTAAGGTTTGCAAAGCACTTTATAAATGTTATCTAATTTATCCTCACAGTAACTCTGGAAGGTAAGATAATAATTATACCAGTATTGTAGATAATGAAACTATTAACACAGTAATAAGTAATACAGTAATAAGTGTCTGAGGCCAGATTTGAATTCTGGTCTTCCTGACTCCAGGTCCATAACTAACTGCATTGTTCCATTGACCTTCCTTGAAGCCTTTCCAACCTTCTAGGACCTGACAGAGCTGGCCTTGCTTTTGAGAGTCTAAGTCAGGGGTGGGGAACCTGCAGACTTGAGGCCACATATGGTCTCTAGGACCTCAAGTGTGGCCCTTTGACGGAATCTAAACTTCACAAAATAAATCCCCTTAATAAAAGGATTTGTTCTGTAAAACTTGGACTCAGTCAGAAGGCTGCACCCAAAGACCTAGAGGGCCACATGTGGCCTCAAGGCCACGGGTTCCCCACCCCCCGGTCTAAGTCTCTGTGCTATGATGAGGCATTGGTGAAATACTTTAGTACAGGATAAGTTCACTGACCTTTTAAAAAGATAGACCTCACACTGTCTGAATATATATATAGATATAGATATAGATATATACACACATTCGTTATGCTCTCCAAAGTCACCTACAGGAATTGAACATTTTTGTTCTTTTAAAACAAAATATAGGGGGCCTAATGATCCTACAAAAGAAGAAAAATGACCCTTAGCACTTCCTTTCTTATGTGCATAAATGTTATATCAATCTTCAGTGTAAGTGGTGGGTAGAGCTAGACTGAGGAGAAGATATTCTGCTCTGAGCAGTAATGAAGTATCATCATCATCATTATTTATAGTCTCTTTTTTGTCTTTAAGGACATTTACAATTCCAAATTATATTCAAACCATCCTAGGCTATGTAACTCAGTGGCCTTTGCTAATAAAATTTGGATGTGTGCTTTCAAGAAATCTAGAATTAGGGGTGATAATTTTTTTAAATAAAAAGGAATTAAATACTTAGAGGCAATAGATTTTCAGGAAAGTTTGAGAATTAACCTTGAGGACACAAAAAAATGGAAGAACTAAGGTCTTGATTCAGGAGGCCGGGAAATATTTAGAGTAGAAAAAAACTAATGTTTATGATGTTTATTAGAGGCAATATTTCCTTGGATGGGAAATTATAATAATACCAATAGTTTAGGCCACTGGAATCTTGGACAACACTTGATACTTCTGAGTGATAATGATGATTCAGTTCAGCACACTTTTTGTAAGCACACACCAGGAACTGGTGGTCACCTCCATTTTGTAGATAATAAAACTGAAGTTCACCAAAGTTATGGTGACTTGGTCTTGTATTAATTTTCACATATTAATCAATAAGCATTTATTTAGTCCCTTCTGTGTGTCAAAGATTGTGTTAGGCCCTGGGGATAATAAGACAAACGTGAAATAAACCCTCACTCAAGGAATTTATAATCTGTTGGGGGAAAGAATAGGTATATGTTATATAAACATATACAAAGTAAATCCAAGGAAATTTTTGGGGGAAAGGGGAAGGTACTAGCTGATGTGGAGAGATAGGATCATGCAGAAAGTGGCATTTACATACCTAGTGAGTGTTAGAGTTGGGATTCAAAATCAAGGCTAGCATTCTGCTGACTTTGTTAATAGAACCAGCAAGGTGGCACAGTGCTGGAGTTAGGAACACTGGATGTTGAAATCCAGATTGAGCTGTTTGTTCATGGGCAAATCACTTTATCTCTGCTTCAGTTTCCTCAGCTATGAAACTGGAATAAGTGATAACATCTACCTCATGGGGTTGTTGTCAGTATCAAATGAGGTAGTAATTGAGAAGTGCTTAGCACATTGTAAGCACTAAGTGTTAGCTGCTGATATAATAGTTATTTTTATTAATATTTATTAAGTAATATTAATAATTATTATTTTGTCAAGCTGTTTGTTTCTGATCCTGGCAGTGAGTACATCTTTAGAAAAGCAAACATTCTGAGGAAGTGACTTTAGCTTAACTCTACCAAATAATATTCTTGTAGAACTTTCTCACTCTCAAGAGGGTTGCTAGGTTGCAAAGATTCTTGGAGCTCTACTTTCCCTAGGGGTATTTCTGCACTGGGGTTACCAAAGGTTGAAATTGGTCTATTATTGGTTAGTTACTAACTCATACCCGTAATTCCCTTAAACTTAGAACTTCTAGCCAAAGGGTGAAACACACTTTCCAACTTCTCTGCACCCTTGACATTCTAGTCCTAAAGATTAACATGTGAGGTTTATAGTAGCCTGATCCCTGTGACCTTTAATTATTAGCTGCTGATTGCTTATAATTCACAGCCTGTGTTTTGTTTTCCCTTTTCTCCTCCCTGGGCTTCTTTGTTTTCACAACCTCATATATTTGTGGTGCCTGATTTGTGGAGGGAGGGAAGTATAAAGAAATACACATCTTCTGCACAAAAACACTTATGCCTGAGATCCTCTTTGGAAGACTGTTTCCCCAAGAGCCAATAAAGAAACAATTTGTCTAAGATTCTCCTTCCTTTGGTTCCTTCAGTTGATGTGCACAGATTTTTTTTTAAAACCAATGCTGAGTAGCTTAACTCGTTTAAAATATTTTTGCCCACCACCATCATCTCCACCATCACCACCTACTTCTGACCACCATCATCTCCGCCATCACCACCTCCTTCTGACCACCATCTTCTCCACCATCACCACCTCCTTCTGACCACCATCATCTCCACCATCACCACCTACTTCTGAACATTGTCTTCCTCCTATTCTAGTTTGCAAATTGCTTTACTTAAAACACCCATTTAAACCAGGTAATAAAGATTTATTATTTCCATTTTACAAATGAGGAAATTGTGGCAAAGGTGGATTCGAGTGATCTGTCCTGGGTCCTCATAATGTCAGAGCCTGGAATTGAACCCCTGTCTCCTGGCTCTGAGGGCAGCTAGGTGGTGTAATAAATAGAGTGCTGGGCCTGAAGTCAGGAAGACTCATCTTCCTGAGTTCAAATCTGGCCTCATATACTTACTAGCTGTGTGACCCTGGGCAAGTCACTTGACCCTGTTTGCCTTAGTTTCCTTATCTGTAAAATGAGCTGGAGTAGGAAATGGCAAACCACTCCAATATCTTTGCTAAGAAAACTCCAAATGGCATCACAAAGAGTCAGAAACGACTGAACAACAACTCCTGTCTCTGAGTCCAGCATTCTCACCACTTTAACATACTATTTAAATTCTTTACTGTTTCAAGGATCTGTTTGGTCTTGAAGAATTTTGTTTGGTCTTGAAGACTGCTTCCAGTAGGGCAGATTAGTACCTCCATTCATCTCTTCCTTGGTATATGGTCCTTGTAAGTGGGTGTGACCAAAAATTCATCACCCTGGAGCTAGCTTGGTAATGAGGCCTTTCCTCTGACTATACACATGCTAGTCCATGCCAATTTGGTACTCTTTTGCATTGATGTAGAGTGTGTCAGAGTTTGTGTACCATTGGCACCATCTTAAAGAACTCAGTGTCACTATGTGCCACAATGAAGCATTGACAAGAGGGCATTGGTGGAGAGAAATTCATGTTGTTTTTTTTAATAGCCTACTCCTAGATGTTTACATTTGTTTTTCATGAGCTATTCATTATAAGTGCTGTACCTATGAGCATTATTTCTGGGTTGGTTTGTTTGTTTTTTAAGATGGTTAATATACTTGGACATTTGAGTGTTTTCTGAGCCTGAGTTTCCTATTTCCTTTGGCTCAGCTTGGTATCCCTTGGGCTCTGTAGGTGGTATTTCTCTGTTCTTCACCAATTTTCAGTTTGTTACTCATTTTTTTCCCTTCTTCCTTATCAATATAATCCACTCTTTTCCAGTAAAAATCTCTAGTTTCTGTTGTCCCCTTCCCTCCCTATTTTGTTGCCCTTCCCCCCATCTCCTAATTCTTCCTCCTTTTCCCTCTAGTCATACTTTTTTGGGCTTACATTCTTTCATGTCAGATCAACCGACCAGAAGCCTCTGGTTATTAATCCTTCACAGCCACTTTTTCAGTAGGGTCATATTTCCTATTGTGTGTTGCAGGCAGAGAAGACATTTTATGTGTATAATAATAATATATAATATATAAATATTGTATTAATAATAATAAAATGCATAGACCATTTTCTCTTCAAGCTTAATGTAGCTCCGCAGAATCAGGAAAATAGATTTTCTTTGCCTAACCTAATTTTGCAAGTGCCACTTAATTCTCATTTGCTCAAACTTTTGAGGTCCTTTTCATCTTTTTTATTTCATCATAATTATAAGAACCTTAGCCCCTTTCCTATTAAAGTAGCTTTTTTCTCCTTTCCTTTCTGTATTAACCTTGAAAATCCAGCTAAATTCTCTTTTCCCTTGTGAATCAGTCTTTTTTTTTTTTTCAAGTTTCTTCCAGGATGGACTGAAAGCTGTTGAAACCCTCAAACCCTCCATTGAAACTCTTTCAACGGATCTTCACATAGTAAGATGTGACCTCTTACACTTATTTTAAAATGGTTTTTACTATTAAAGAAATGCTTTTACTTCAAATGTTGGTACTCTGCCTTCTTGAGTTTCCATACTATTCAATCAGACACCTCTTTTTAAAAATTTATTTTTATATTATTTTGGGTAGAACAAAAAAAGAGCATTTCCATATACAATATAGAACATGAAAAGATAATGTATGAAGTAGCACATTTCTATTCAATACAGCTTGCTTTTTTTCTTCTTAGAATATATCATAAATTCAGCACATTATTTTCAAAGCTATGCTGTTTGTATTGAGCGATTTTCTTCTAATACCACTTAGAATTGTTGTCAATTTTTTCATATTCCTATTTATTGCCTATCCTTGTTTTGGTTGTTTGGAATATCTTAACTAATTAAGGAATAAATTTTCTTGTATAATGATCTGTAGACTTTTACCTTTCTTCATCCTGGGCCTGTTTGATCTAAATTAGGCAGAAAAGACAAAACCTGGGTTAAAATGAAGAAAGGAAACAGTTAATACAGCTACGAGATATTTTAAAATCAGCACTCCAGGTTGAACAAAAAGAGGTGAGGGGATTTAATTTTGTAGGCTTTATGGTTCTCTTGGTTTGTTTCTAAATAGTTTTGGAAACAGTGGTACAGTAGTGAAAAGATCCCTGGATTTGGGGTCGTTGAACCTGGCTTCACATACTAGTTCTGTTATTTACCACCTAAGTGTTCTTAGGCACTTGACCCTCTTGATGCCTCAGTTTTCTCACCTGTAAATTGGAGGAGGTTAGAATGGGTAACCTTGATGCTGCCTTCTAGCTCTACCAGCCTGTGATTCTTAAAACAGCATTATAAAATCAAGTTCTGAGGCTGTTTAAGGTCTTGATTGTAAGCACACTAAGTCTTTGGCTACACAGTACCAAAATTACTGGTTTGCTCTTTCAGTTTACTCCAAGTCTTAGTCCAGTGTGAAAAAAAAGCCAGTAAAACTTGTCTGTTTACCATCTTTGGGACATGGCTTCAGTATTACCTTGTAAAATCTCTTCTGGGTATCATCTTCATGGGCAGGGGGCCCCAGAATTGTTCTTGGTGGCTTCGCCTTTCTATAACGCTGTGCTATATCACAAAGGAAAAGACTTTTTTGTTTATGCTGATTATTTTCTGGGCTAAAATGTTAATAGTTTCATCTTTATTCTCCTTATTCATATAAGAAATATAAACACATAATGTAAAAAGGGTTTTAAAAAAGAATTGTGTCTTCCAAGGCAGAAACCAGGCTGGAAACCTATAAGTCTCTCCTAAACAATACTTTTAGAGGGGAGGTGTCATAGTATGGTAGAAAGAATATTAAGCTCAGAGTTTGGAATTTTATCCCTGGCATTAAGCTTGGGTAAGTCATTTAACTTTTCTAAGCTTTATTTTCCTTAGTTGTCAAATGAGGGTCTTGTTCTAAGGTCCCTTCCAGCTACTATTTCCTGTGAAAAGTGATGTCACTGAATGTTAACATACCAAAACTCAGGACTTGTAATAGTGGACTTGTACTTTTTGTAATAAAGCCCAGTGTGGTATCATTAAGCTATCACCTTTTCAAGAGTATGCTATTCTTTAACTTTATATATCTATTTGCTTTGCACTGTAGGAATTGCCTTAAGATGTGCTTAGTAGTTGTTAGAAAACAGGTTCATGTTAATGTGCTAGTAATTAATTTAGTAGTAACATAAAGCTCAGCATTAATATTTTTTTATTTTATATTCTTGTGCTATAACTGAATATTATTATTTTTTTCTCCTGATAATGCATTTGCCTTTTGTGACCGAAGTCTAGGAGAGTAAGTAGTTTAGAATTCTATAAATTGAAGTACTTTGCATGTTCCTTTCTTGAACATCAAGAAACTGGATTTTTCTCCCCTAACTATTTTATTGGGTAGAAGTAGCTTAAATTTGTGACTCTTTATTTCCTTTTATATCCACATATCTTGAATAAAGGACAGAGACCCTTGGTTCTCCCACTTCACCATAAGCAGTGAAATTGATGTCCCTTTTGCCACCAGGAACTTCCAGTGCTCATAATTTGTCATTTGAAGTTGCCTACTCAAAATGCAACCTGGAACACTGCCATTTTCCTTCTGGTGTTGAAAATAAATTAAATCCAGTTCCTTGGTTTAGCTACTTAGTGAAGTTTCCTGGATTTTTTTGTCCATTGTGTATGGAAATGTGTATTTTCCTGGTTTCAGTGCACTGAGGAGCTGTCGTTGTAAACATTCACAGGAAGAACTGTATTTTTGTGAATGAGTTAATGTGTATTTTTGTCCTGGTGATCAGTCTTTCTACAGTGCAAATTCCTCTGTGAATTGTTTTCAGTGACTATTTAAAAGAGAGGCTGGGTTGTTCTTATTAGTCTTGTTTGGTTCAGTGTGTTAGTACTTTGGGGCCCTCTGTGGAGCATTATTCAAGGAGATTGGGCTTCAGGGACATAGCTCTTATGGTTTTGCCTTCTAGTTCTTGTGCCCCACATACTGGTGTCTCGTGAATGGTTTTAGTGACGATGTCACATTCTGCTCCGATTTATTTATATTTGCACCGTCTCCCTCCTCAGGTTGCTTGTATGGGAAATTTAGCTATGAGTGTTAGTTTCTTTTTTTTTTTAATTTGGGAGGAGTGCCAAGACCACACCTCTGAAATGCATTCTTTCTTTTCCACTCCCACTACTACCATCCTGTTTAGGCTCTTACCTCCTTATGCCCAGGTTATTGGTACACTCTACTAGCCCGTGCACCAACCCTATCTTTCATAACGCTCCCATATTAACCTAAACATTTCTAAAGCTAAACAATTCTAAAACAGTTTTCATTAGGTCACCTCCTTGATCAAAAAATTTCCTAAGTTCCTCACTACCTACCAAGTAAAACCAAAACTCAGCTTGGTATTCAATGCCCTTCACCACTTGACCCCAAACTATCATTGTAGCATCACCTCAAACTATACACCCTGACTCCAGGCCAAAGGTGTCAAACATGAACTCCATAAGTGTGGCCCTAAACAAATTAAAATGTAATTGGAAAATACTTAACAAGATAATTAAAAATACAATAAAATATAAATTACAATGCATTTAAAAACTAAGTCAATGTGCTGTCCCTATAGATCCTTAGGTATGATTTAGTGGCCCTTGACACCACTGTTCTAGGTGGACTGAACCATTCTCTAAACACGATTCAGGCTTTCTTTCCTGCACCTTCTGCCTCTGTCAAAGCTTGTTGAATTCCTCATCTTTGAAGACCTAGCTCCAATCCTAACCTTCTCAAATCAAATGAAATAGCATATTAAAGCACTTTGTATACCTTCAAGCTCTCTATAAATGTGAGCCATTATTCTCCATGAAACCTTTCTTGAACCCCTTGGAAGTGATTTATCTCTCTTCTCTTCTCATTAACATATTCTAATTTTTGTTTTACTTATCTCAATCCATGTCTCATGACTCCTACTAGATTGTAAATTCATGTCTTATTCATCTTTGCATCTCCCCCAGACCATAGCACAGTGTAGTGCATAAGCATATAATAAATGGTTGTAGAAGTGTTACACACACACACACACACACACACACACACACACACACAGAGGTTTCCTTACAACCTACAAAATATAGGTTATTGTACTGTGACAATTCCAAACATCAGAGATAAGCAGGAAAAAAAAAAGCCAAAGACTTTGGGATGTGGGAAAAATGAAGACAAAAGTGTACATTGAAAATGAAGTGTTGAGGCCAGGAAGAAACCTCTAGCATCCCAGAGTGGCTGTTTAGTGAGTTACTAGGAATGGGTGAGAGAAGCTTTTGTTTTTGGATGGAAGACTGAGCACAGCTAAGAAAAGCACCAAGTTAAAAAAAAAAAGCCAAAGCAGAGCCAACTCAAAGGTTTATCAGCACTCTGGGCACAGTGCAAGGTCTGTGTTTGCTTTGCTTGAGTACTGTTAGGAGGTTTGGGAGCATGGGACTGTTTTCACATTGCTTGCTATTTCCAGCTTTGCAGAGAAGCATAAAAAATTTACCGGCACATTCACCCTATCTTCGTGTTTATTTTTAAATTTTTTCCCCCTACTCCATCTGCCCTAGTGAACACATAGGTAGTCAAATAAATATTTCTTACTACTGCTGTCTGCCTCCTTTTCCGACTGGCTGCAGGTCAATATTAAACCTTTCAGCCCCGCTGTTGTTGGGGATGGTGGTTTTGGAAATTGTACCTTGAATTGCTTTTTAGTGTTCTAACAATTGAAAATAATTGATAATGCAAGCTAAGTTTACTTTGTGATTAGCGGTAGAGAGATGGGAAACTGAACTTGCTAGTCAGGAAGCTCATTTTAAAATCTGTAACAATTATCTTCCAAACAACTGCGCATTACCCACAGCTTGCATTATTGTTATTTAGACTGATTCTTTTTGGTTATTTTTCCTATTTCACCCGTCATTGTTTGGACTATGTAAAACAGATTGAGCAAGAATATACCTGACATGCAACCATGATTGATGACTCTGACCTGGGTGGTGTAAATTAGAGTTGTGTATAAGAATACTGATGAAGCTAGATTAAGAAGGGCTTTAAATGCCAATCGGAGGACTTTCTATTTAATACTAGAGACAACAGGAAATTAATGAAATTTATTAGAAAAATCATTTTGGCCACTGAGTGGAAGATGGGTTACAGTAGGGGAAACCCAAGTCAGGGAACCAGTAAGGAAGCTGTTGGTCCAAGTAAGAGGTGATGAAGACCTAAGTGGCAATAATGGGATAGACAAGAATCCAGTTTTGAACATTTTGAGTTTGAGATACCTACAAGACGTCAAGGTTGAAGTGTCCTCCAAAAAATTGAAGATGTGAGACTGGAGCTTGGGAAACAAACTAGGACTGGATAGTGTAGGGGTCATCTGCATAAACACAGTAGTTAAACCCATGAGGGCTAATACGGTCACCCAGTAAGAGAGTGCAGAGAAAGAGAAAGGCCCAGGACAGAGCCTTGGGGGATACCCACAGGAAGGGATGTAATATGGATGATGTTCCAACAGAAGAGTAAGAGGCACAGTTAGACAAGTACAAGGGAAACCAAGAGAAGACAATACCTCCCCCCCCCAAAGAAAAACAACCCGAAACACCTATCTAGGAGATTTGTTACTAGGTTTTTCAATACCAAGTGGTCTGTACTTACTGGTTTTACTACCTTTGTAATATGAGAAGTGCCTGATACCCACAGAAATCTCTGGAGTCCATGAACTTGCTTTTTAAAAATATTTTTAGGGATGGCTAGGTGGCGCAGTGGATAGAGCTCCAGCTTTGGAGTTAGGAGGACCTGAGTTCAAATCCGGACTCAGACACTTGACATTTACTAGCTGTGTGACTCTGGGCAAGTCACTTAACCCTGATTGCCTCACCAAAAAAGCAAAAAAAAAAAATTTTATAACTATATTTCAATATAATTGATTTCCTTTGTAATTCAGCGTATTTCATTTTATGCATTTAAATCATTGCTTAGAGAAGAGCTCACTAGGCATCACCAGACTGCCAAAGGGATCCATGACCCACGCAAAAAAGGTTAAAAGCCCCTAGGCTAGATAAATAAAACACTGTGTGTTGTGGTGGGGTGGGGTTAGGGGGTAAGGGGTCTGACATTTATCACTATTACATTTCATCTTATTTGATTTGCCCTAGTGTTCTATCCTCTGCAGATGTTTTTGAATTCTGTCATCCATTATGTTAGTTCTCCTTCTCACCTTTATATCATCTGCAAGTTGGATAAGTATGTGTCCTTTATAAAAATGATGGGATTGGACTATGGGATTTCCAAAGTCCTTTTCAGTTCCAAAATTTATGATCCTAAAGTGTCATGCCTAGCCAATATTTACAGCATTTCATCAGGTTTTTCCTGAGGTGCCATAAAATTCCCAAACATTTTTATACAATAAGATGCCCATTTCAGCTAAACCCTGTAAAAACCAGGGGTTCTTAAGCTGGAGTCCATGATGATAACTCTGAGGAGCAGCTAGGTGGCACAGTGGATAGAGCACCGACCCTGAAGTCAAGAGGACCTGAGTTCAAATCTGGCCTCAGACCAAACACTTAACACTTACTAGCTGTGTGACCCTGGGCAAGTCCCTTAAACCCCAATTGCCTAAAAAAAAAAATAACTCTTTCAATATAATTTGTAATCCTTTGTATTTTGTTTTATGCATCACCAGACTGCTAATGGGGTCCATGACACAAAAAAGGTTAAGAACCCCTGCTTCAGATTTACAGGTGATCAATCTCTTGATTTATTCAAAGTTAATCACTGCATGGTTTTGATCTGCTTAGGGGAAAGAATGAATGATGACAGTGAGGAGCTCAAGATAACTTTCACCATAACAGATTACTGGACTCCCTAAATAAAGAGACTGTTGCCTTGTTTCATGATCCTATTTCCTAGAATTGTGTGTCAGGAAATTAAAATTTGGGTCTTGTGGAAGGATAGAATGTCTATATAAAGGAATACGGAAAGGAAAGTATGTGGCAATTTATTTTATCACATGGAAAGGAAGATAATCTTATATCTCCAGGTTTGATTAGACCTCTTCAGCAGGAATAATTAGGAGGAAGATAGTTTGAGAATTTTGTGGGATAAACACTGTTCTACTTACTTAAAACAATTAAAATTTAAAAAGATAGTTTGACCTCATTCAGTAAAATTATTTATAAGTTGTCGTCCCAATGGAACTCTTTGAAAGCAGAGACTTTGTTTGTACCCCTCATACTTAGCTCAGTGACTTACTTTTTAATTGATTGAATAAATGTAAGGTTTAAAATAGAAAAAATTATGTTGGCTTCCTCTTTAATTCTTGTCCTTAGGGATCACTATACTACGATGAATGAATTTTTTAGACCTATTCAGAAGGTCTGTAAGTGGTACCAGTTAATATCTTTAGCATGTACACATTTAGCTGTATTGAGCCATGTGATGTCACCATTTATTTTTGTGTGGGTTTTTATTAAATCAATAGACTCACTTCTTGGATCTTTGATTTATCCTTTTGACAGGTTTATTCTTAGGCATTCTCAGAAATTCACTTAGGTGAACATCATTTTTCCATGCCCATTCCAGTGCACTTACTCCCAGTGGTACTTGATAGGTCTTGTCCTAATTTTCAGTTTCAGAGACGGTGGGTACCAGAGAGCCAGGGCCAAACTCATTTCTTGAAGAAGTAGGTTTGTCCTTTCTTCAGAGACATGACAACTAAACAAGCTCCTCTTAGAAATGGAGAAGGTTCTTTCTGGTTTTTATTCTCCTTGTTCAGGCTTTGTCATCAGCTGATAAATTCGCTGATTTTATGTCTAGGACAATTATTGCTTGAGCACAATTTAAATTCAAAGATGAAGCGAAAACTTTTCTTTGTGCTCATCCTGTGTTGGCACATTTTGTAGATTCAGTACTGGGGGCTCTTGCTGAGGCTGAACGATATCCAGAAGGTTATAGGACCTGACATGTACAGAATCAAGGGATATTTTAAAAAATGTTTTTTAGGGGAATATTCAATGTCTACTTGTCCTTTATCTCCAAGTACACCTAATATATTATTATTTGAATGCCTGTGTGTAATGTCTCTCAACCTTAACATGTCAGAATGAGCTTTTCTTATTTCTACTCTATACTCAGCTACCTCTTGCATGTTTTCCCTTTGTGTGCTGGAAAGAGTACTGGACTCAGAGTCAGGAGACCTGTAATGAAATCCTTTCTCCACCAATTACTAGCTGTGTGACTTTTGGCAAGTTATTTAATCTCTCTGAGTCTCAGTGCTTCCTCATTAGTATTGTGATAAATAAAAAATTCAAGAGACATAATTTCTGGGTAGTCATTTTATTAATTATGGCTAATGAATAATTAATAAAAAATGGTCATTTGACCTTCTCTTGTAAACTAAAGATGATCATGGTGGCTTCATGATGCTTATATGCCCTTGGAAGAGTGAGAGTTTCCAATAGGCAGCAATTAACTAGTTATCAATTTGTTAACAATCAGTTGGTTAACAGTTAATGAGAAGAATGAATATTATAGTGAGAGGTGGACCTATTCTAATAAGAGAGTGGGAATGTGACTTTGATTATGTCACTCTTACTCCCAGACCACCCGAAGCCTCAAGTTTTGACAATCCAAACAAAGGATCAAGGCCCCACCCAAGCCTGAGTAAAACACTTTGGGCTTCCCCAGTTGGGCTGGGTCTGAACCAGATAGAGGAGAATGTTAAATCCAATCTCATTATAGGAAATAGGAAGGGAAAAAATCTTGGATCTCCCCAGTGTTAACAATCGGTTATTTAATAAACATTTCTCTCAGTATAATGGGGCAATAATACTTGTACTACCTACTTTATAGGGTTGGCATGTGAAACACGTTCTGTAAAGCTTGAAGTGGTATAGAAATATAAACTAGTGAAATGTAGCATAGTGTAGTGGCTAGAGAGCTGGACTTGAATTCAGTAGACCCAAGTTCCAGTCTTGCCTCTGACACAAACTGGCTGTGCATCCATAGGTAAGACATTTAACCAGTGCCCAAAACAACTTTCTAAGGGTGTGATTTACAGAGTAGATTCAGATCGGCATTGGTAGTCCATCTTTTTTTCCCCCATCATTTCTTTTTTTTTTTTATTAATTTATTTTGATTAATCAATAATCACTTCCATATGCTTTTGAATTTAAAATTTTTCTCCCCCTTCCTCCACACCACCCTCCCCAAGATGGCGCACAATCTGATATAGGCTATACATTTACATTCCTATTAAACATATTTTCACATTAGTGATGTTGTAAGTAAAAATTAAAACCAATAGGAGGAACCATCAGAAAAAGGAAACAAAACTCAACAGAAGAGAAAAAAAAAAGCAATTCAACTTCCATAGTTCTTTCTTTGGATGTGGATAGCATTTTCCATCATGAGGCCTTTGGGGATGTCTTAGATCCTTGTATTGCTGAGAAGAGTTAAGTTTATCACTGTTAGTCATCGCACAACATGGCTGTTATTGTATACAACGTTCTCCTGGTTCTGCTCACTTCACTCAGCATCAGACCATACAAGTCTTCCCAGGTTTTTGTGAAGTCAGCCTGTTCGTCATTTCTTATAGCATAATAGTATTTCATTACATTCGTATACCACAACTTGCTCAGCCATTCCCCAGTTGATGGGCATCCTCTCAATTTCCAATTCTCTGCCACTACAAAAAGAGCTGTTATGAATATTTTTGTACATGTGGGTCCTTTTCCCTTTTGTATGATCTCTTTGGGATATAGCCCTAGAAGTGCTATTGCTGGGTCAAAGGGTATGCACATTTTTATAGGTCTTTGGGCATAGTTCCAAATTGCTCTCCAAATGGTTGGATCATTTCACAACTCCACCAACAATGCATTAGTGTTCCAATTTTCCCACATCTTCTCCAACATTTATTATTTTCCTATTTTGTCATGTTGACCAATCTGATAGGTGTGATATGGTACCTCAGAGTTGTTTTGATTTTCATTTCTCTAATCAATAATGATTTAGAGCATTTTTTCGTATGACTATAGACGGGGTAGCCCGTCTTTAGAAATGTCTTATACCAGTGAAATTATAGGTCTAATCTAAAAAGAAGGCCCTTAAAATTAGAAATATAAGTTGTTATTGTCTTCACCAGCACTACCACTCTTCTGGTTCTCTGGGTAAATTGACTGTGTCAATTTGTCATTCATCTTTCTCTTTTGCCTTCTCCACATCCAAGCCATTAGTTAATGTAGTCAACAAGCATGTATTTAGTGCTTACTATATGCCAGAGGTAAGGGATACAATGAAAGGCAAAAATAGTCCTTGCTTTCAGAAATTAACTGAGTTAGCTGAAGAATGGCTGAGGTTTGGCAGTGGAGAGACTTGAGGCAGGAACACTGACCAGAAGCTATTTCAACAGCCCAGGGGTGAGATGATCAGGGCCTGTACCTGGTTTGTGTGAGTGAAGAGGGTATGAATATGGAAAAAATTGTGAAGAAGGAGGTACCCTGGTGGGAGGGGATGAGATCAAGGGTGCATGTAGAGGGATCAGCTTTGTTAAGGACAAGGGCCACTTCATTGGAGACAGTAGTGAAGGAGGAAATAGTGGGGGAGGATGTTTGAATGATGTGAGATTTGGTGGAGGGGAGAAGATGGAGCTCTGAGGAATGGCCTCAGGTATTCCTGGTAAAGTACGATGCAAGCTTTTTGGCTGAGGGGGGAAGGGGAAGCAAAGGGCTTGAAGAGAGAGATAGTTTAGAACAGCTGCTTTGGGGAGTGGTCTAGGCAATCAGTTTGGGAGGAATAGAATGTCAGCCCTGCTGCAGAGTAGGCCCAGTTGAGAGTGGATGGCATGAATTTGTAGTGTCCCTAGTTAGCAGAATTTAGTGATTTGTTCAGTTCCATTTGTCAGCATGAGAGTAAGAGCTTAGGAAGTAGAGAGTGAGAAAGCCATCGGTTTGGGGTTTGGTGTGGAGTAATCAGAAATAGGACAGGGGGAGCAGGGGATACAAGAGATGAAGATTCTGTCGAATTACCAAATTCTGCTAATGATTTCAACACAACCTCTTTACGCTTTGTAGTGGCCTCTTCTCTGCTTTTCAGACGTATCTTTCCCCACTCCAGTCTGCCCTCTACACAGCAACCAGCATATTTATTAGACACTTGCCTGTTTCAAAACATACAATGACTCCTTAGTGCCTTTGGATTAAATCCAACCTCAGCCTGTCATCCAGGACCTTGTGCCAACTTGCTTATTTATGCCATCCCATCTAATTCCTTATCACTGCCTTCTGTGGCCTCCATCTAGCTTCATTTTACTAGCAACAGCTTCTTCCTGTTTCTCTGTGCATTACACATTTAATTCATCCTCCCTGGAATGTCCTTGGCTCTCCTTTATTCCAATCTGTGTTTTCATTTTCAAAATTCACCTCCAGAACTCACCTTCTATGATTAACCCAGTGTGATTCTGTTCCCTCCTCTACTAGGCGCGAAAATGAATTGAATATTGAATGTTATTAGCCCATAAAGAGCCCTTCGGTATATTTCGTCTGTTTTCTCCTTCTTTTTCCAGTTTTCTTATCTAGTTGGCCAGTTCACACTGTTCATTCATACTGATCTGGCAATCCAGTAAAACTCAATTTTTCCCCTCACATGACCCAGTTGTCTAACCATGCCTTTATCCTATATGTATACTAGTGATGTGGGGAACCCACGCGTAGTATTTTTATAGTGAGCTCTCACTTGATACCAAATCATCAGCAATGCTGAAACAGGAAGAAATCACTTAATTGTGCTGACTGGGTGGGGATGCTACAAATTTATGTCATCTACTCTCATCTGGGTCAGCTCTGCATCAGGGCTGACATTATATTCCTCTCAAATTGATTCCCTATCCCACTTCCTAAAGCAGCTGTCGTAAACCTTGTCTGTGTTTAGTTAAATGAAAGATGAAATCCAAGTTTCTAGTTTAAAGTGAAATTCCTCATCCAGATTCTCCATTTACCCAGTGGGTAGCACTTCAGTTATTATTAAAATGCACTTGTTCAGACACCTAAAATAAACTTACCTTGAGTACTGTTGATTTTGAGGGCTGTTTTACTCATAGTGGGGCAGGTGTAGAAAAAACTATGAGACAGGAAACTAAATGAAACTTTATCCTCAGGGACCTCAGACAAGCCTTAGGAAGCCACATTCTGTGACATCTAGATCAGTAATTGGCCAGAAGGTTTGGGTGTGCTGTTATTATCCCTACATCCCTTGTTGTGTTGAACGGTTCTTATAAATTCTTCTGTGTCTCAGAGTGAGCTGCCGTCTTCCTTTCCTAGTAAAGAATATGAAATAAAATATACCTTTGGTCTGAATTTGGTGTGTCATGAAGTAAGGGGGAAAAGTGATTTGTTTTTGTAGGAAGGGAGTCCATTCAGTTAAAAATAATTGTTGAGGGGTAACTAGGTGGCACAGTGGATAGAGCACCGGAAATCCATCCTCAGACACTTGACACTTAATGGCTGTGTGACCCTGGGCAAGTCACTTAACTCCAATTCCCCCCCCAAAAAAATAGTAATAGTAATTGTTGAAGGGATTGTAATACATGATCTCTGAGGTCTCTTTTAATACTAATTACCTATTAATTTATGATTTCTTCACCATTTTTTAGGATTCACAAATTCGGCAAAGTACAACCTATAGTTTACACCAACCTCAGGGAAATAAAGAACATGGGACTGAAAGGAATGGTAATCTCTACAAGAAAAGTGATGGGTGAGTCAAGTATTTTGCAAAATGGAATTTTTTTTTTATACTATTTGTATTAAATTTGAGACTCAATTTTTGTGTTCTTTTTAAAAACAGGATCAGAAAAGTATGGCAAAAAAGGAAATGCTCAGTTAAAAACGGTTTTCTGACAATATCCCATGGTACAGTAAGTACTTCGCCCCACCAAAAAAATTCTTGTTCTCTCATATAGGCATATGTTTGTGTATTTTATGAGGCTGAAATATGTTAATTTTGTTTTTTGGGTTTTTTTTGTTTTTTTGAATTGTACATGACTTGTATTTTTAGAGTGATAAAACTGAAGGGCAGCATGGTGTAGTGGATAGAGAACCGGCTTCAGAATCAGGAAGACCTGCATTCAGGCCTTGCCTTTGACTCTTACTAGCTGTATAACCATGGACAAATTATTTAACCACTCAGTGTTCTACATAGCTCTTTAAGATGAATATGTAGAGTAATAATAATAACAGTAACAAAAACTAACATTTATATAATGCATAGTGTAGACCAGGCACCATGCTAAGTGTTTTACAAATACTATTTTATTTGATCTTCACAACAACCCTGAAAGGTGGGTGCTATCATTCCCACTTTACAGATGAAGAAACTGAGGCAAATTGTGTTTAAGTTATTTGCCCAGAGTCATAGAGCTAATAAATATCTGAAACCAGATTTGAACTCCAATCTTCCTGACTGCAGACCCAGCCATCTTATCCACTGTGCCACCTAGATGCCTCAGAGTAGCTACATATAGCCTTGGTAAAATGAGTGTCTCAACCAGTGAAGTCAGGTACAAACAAACAAACAAGATAGGACTTTGGTGTTGAGGAGAAAAAAGGCTCATTGGGGTTGGGTTTTTTTCCCACATTTTTAGTGTAGGATAATATCTGAGCAGCTACAGTTCCCTTTTCCAGTGAAAGGGAAAC
>NW_020948213.1:385-12976 GCF_900497805.2 Vombatus ursinus | reverse complement strand
AAGAAGAAGAAGAAGAAGAAGAAGAAGAAGAAGAAGAAGAAGAAGAAGAAGAAGAAGAAGAAGAAGAAGAAGAAGAAGAAGAAGAAGAAGAAGAAGAGGGAGAGATGAAAACTTATGGGGGAAAAAGGGTTTCTGTGGTTTATTTATAAATTTGGAAGGGCAGGGGGATTGAATGCATTGCTCATCACCGAATATAATACTTCAGATGGGCTCTGACCAGGACACACCCTGTGGGAATGTCACCTCCCTAGTCATGGACACCAGAGGTCTTATAACTCAGTTGACAGTGATCACATTTCCTTTCTTTGCTGTCAGGGCACTTTGGGGATTCCTGGTGAGCCTGGAGTCCATTAAACCTTCAGGCTATTTCAGTTAAACTGTTAGCTAGCCGTATCTCCCCCATCCTGTGCTGGAAAGGTTTAACCACAGTTGAAGATGTTACATGTGTGCCTCACGAACATTGTCATGTTTGATTCAGCAGAGGTCTCTAGCCTGTCAACACCTTTTTGGTCTTTACTCTGTTGGCCAGTGTAGTAGCCCATCTCCCCAGCCTGAATGGTCTGTATAACTCAAAGCAGGCCATCAATGTCTTTATCCAAATATTTTATTGCAAAAATAAAATAAAATAAAATGAAAACTTGTTCAAATACTCCAGACCAGGCAAAGGTACCCAGACACCTCCCTCCAATTAGACATCAGGATTACTCATCGGCTAAGGTCTATGAACCAATTCCAAACTCAGGTCGGTGTGCAATCTCCTATCAATCTGTCTCCTCCCTCCCTAAGAGAACAGTCTGTTATTTTTTTCTAAAGTGCAAGTAAGTCAGATTCCCAGCATTCCCCAGATAGAGCAGAAGGGTCAACCTGCCCCAAAGGAGGAAACTCCTTTATTCTGGTGGGGCCTGCCCTTGGGGTACATGGCAATGACCTCTTCCTTTTCTAGGGCTCTCAAAGTTCTTCTGTTCATGGCCCATTGGAAGCAAAGCCTAGCTCCTGGTCTCTGGTAACTCTTGCCTGCCTTCGGCTGGGATAAAATTGGCTCTCGTTTGCCATCTTCTAGCAATGTTATCTGGGGCCCTGAAGGGCTTGACTCTCTTCAGTCTTTCCCTGTGTGGGCTGAGTCAGAGGCTCCTCAGTGTTGGAGGTCCCATAATACCTGGCCCGGTTTGTGCTATGCCTCTTCTAGTTTTCCTGCCTCGATAACTTGTGTGTCACAAGGCCAACATTTTTCTAACTGTCTTGGTTCTAGTCTTTCCCAGCTCCTTTCTCAATACAGAGAAAAGGGAAGCCCAGTTTGTTTTCCTCAGGAGACTCTAGGGAGATCCCTCCTCTCCATTCCTAAAGCCATTCCTGTCCTTCTCGGCAGCTCTTTCAAGCCAAGAAGAACTCTGCTTGGCATGCGAACAATCCCAGCAAGGTTTTGCCCTTACCTTCATCTCCTCAAAAATCAAAATATGCAAAATATGATGAAGATAAAGCTGATGGACTTGTTCCCTAGTTGAGATGGTAAGTGTGTATATGTGTGTGTGTATGTGTACACATGTGCATGTGTGAGCACACATCTGTGCCACTATAGCATGAAGGGATTCATGCTTCAGGCAGCTGCTATTAAGATGACCTTCAAGGCCCTTTCTGACTGTAAAAGTCTATGATTCTCTCATTTCTTACTCACACCACCCATCAATGAAAGTATTTCTGGAAAGTAGCTCCCCTCCAGAGTGAGGGTCCTTTTGATGAGAAATATCTTGTATTTACCAGACAAAAGGATGTAGCTAATGCTCAGGAAGGTGCCCTCTCTGATGGAATGTCACAGCATCTCCTCAAAGTAGGCTGTTTTCCATGATTGGGTCTTTAGCAGAGCATGATCCATTCATGGTACACAGAGAGGATCATATGAACAGCATCCAAAAAAATGAGTGTTTGCTGGCAATAACCTGCCCCCACAGTGGGCACAGCCTCAGCCCTGAAAGGTGTCATCCCCAATGATTTTGTTGTATACAAGGAAACCAGCTCAATGCCACCTTCTGCATGACCCCCATGAGCAGTCTGCTTCAGGGAGGTGGGCAAAGCTGAGGAGCCCAGCTGGGGTAAAGGTCAAAGAGGGTAAACTCAATCTGCTCAATGCCTAGTTCAGAATCTTGTGCTTGGTTAGTGTTTTCAGTGGCAGGAGGGACAGGGTGCTGGGGCTGGACCAGAAGGGTCATGTCACAAGCTGACCCTTAAAATGGGCACAGATGCCTAACAATTAATAAGTAGATAAGTGGTAGGAAGCTTAGTGGGGTGGGGGGGCATTCAAAACTGCCAATGGAAATAAAAATGAGGCAGGTTAACCCTTAGAGTTTCAGTAGAATGAGGCAGACAGAGAGCGCAAAGTTCGAATGATAGCACATGTTCCTGAAGTCCAGAAGAGCTAAGCCCTCATCAGCCATAGAAGAGTGAAAGAGAAATCTCAGACGACCAGAGCTAAGAGCTCAAAGGGGCCTCTGAGGCAATTGCGGGCAAGCCCCTCACTTTGCAAGTGAAAACTTGAGGCCCAGGAAGGTTGTGATTTGCCTGTGGTGCCTAGGAAGCAAGTGGCAAAGCTCTAATTTGGACCCAGATCCTCTGCCTGATTCCAGATCTAGCCATCTGTCTCCTTCTGATGAGAAAGGGGAATCTAGACAGAATGCATAGAGATCAACACACTCTTTGGAATCCACCCTGGAATCCACTCATGGATGGACTCCAGAGAAATTCATGTTGCGCTTGGTTTTGGTTTGTTTGTTTTCCATGTAGACTTGGCTTTCCAATCCTGTGCAGTTTTGGAAGGAGGTTCTGGCCAGCCCCATCCACAGTGAGGATGCCTGTCTTCCTGCTTCTAATGTTCCCATTGTCCTTTAAGCTTTCAGGAACAAAGACTTGATAAGGCAAAGAAGCCTTCAGTTTTTAAGGAACAAGTGATCAGTAAAAAACAGATTCCCTTTAATTCATTAACAAAATCAGTAGTCAAGGAGTAAATCTGGTTACCTTGGAAATGGTCTTTGGAAATGATTTTATTTTGCCTCAACAGACATGTGGTTGAACAGTGAACCCTGGGTAGCATTTAGCCAAGAGAAGTTTCCTGACTTTCTTTTCTCCTTTAACACATCAATAACTATCTGAATTTAAGCTGAGACTCTAATATTCCATTTCCCTGTACTTTTAATGCCTTTGCATGCCTCTATAGGCCCAAAGCAACTAGATGTTGTCACAGTGAAATGAAATATTCAAGAGACATAAAAAATATTAAAATCCAGTTAGGTACAATCAGGTATTTTATTTTTCTAAGCAGCAGAATTCCTACCAAATTGTACTTCAACCTTTGTTCAATAATAAGTATGTGCCATGTGCTGAGAGGAGGCATGGCCTCATAGAGATGCTAATGCATTTGGAGGGGCCACACTAGAGAGGCAAGAGCTAACAAACTGGAAGTAATGAAGCTGGCCCTGTCTTCAGTGGCTTTCCATCAATTACCTACCATGGGGCCCAAGATTCACTGGGAAAAACCCCTAAGATTGTCAAGTCAATATTTGTGAAGTGGCCTCTATGTGAAGCACTTCCTAAGAAAGAAATAAAGTTTAGACTATGACTGCTCCCCACAAAAACCACAGCATCACCAAGATGGAAGGGGGCTCTGAGGCCAAAGCTGGCTCTCCCAAATGTTCTGGCAATATACCATTGAGTCTCCACTGGGAGCTCTCCATGGAGGAAAATCCACCACCTCTCACTACAGCCCATTACACTTCTGAATAGCTCTTCTGTTTTCCTTCTGTGACGGCTAAGGGATGCTGGCAGTGTCAGTGTGATGCTATTCTATAGAAAGGACCAGGTACTGGCAATCAAACATTCATCAGGACCTCGATACTCAAGACCTCAACATCAGAGGGTCTTCTGAGAGCTCAGGATTTCAGGTGACATTTGAAAGAAGCCAATGAAGCCAGAGATGGTGATGGGGAAGGAGAACAGTCTAGACATGAAGGAGAGTCAGAGAAAATAGCAGGAGACTGGAAAGACAGACGAAGAGATGCTAAGTTATAAATGGCCTTGAATGTCAAACAGGATTTTATATTTGGTCCTGGAGGCAATAAGGAGCCACTGAAGTTTATTGGGCCAGGAGATGACATGTATGAACTTGTGTTTTAGGACAATCCCTTTAGTGGCTGAATAGAGGATAGACCAGAGCAGGGAGAGACTTGGGGCAGGCAAACTCTAGCCTACTGTCCATAGGGTCCGGCAGCTATTGCCTTAGTCTAGGTGAGAAGTGATGAGGGATTGCACCAGGGTAGGGCAGTATCAAAGGGGAGAAGGAGACATATTTGAGAAATGTTGTAAAGGAGAAATCAACAAACCCTGGCACCATATGGGGTATGGGGAGTAAGAGATAGTGAGGAGTTGAAAATGGCACATAGGATGAGAGCCTGTGTGACTGGGAAGGTTGTGTTGCCCTCAACAGTAATGAGAAGTTTTGGGTTAGAGTCTGAGTCAGAATGAGGGAGCATTCAAACACTACTGCAGAGAGCACAACTCTGATGGGCTGGTCACATTGTTCAAAGGCCAAACATACATTTGCCTATTTTACTGACCATTTTACAGAAAACTCACACATACAAGGCAGGCACTTGCCTGGAAATCAGAAGAAGTGATATAAAAACATTCTCAAGGTCTCTCTGTAGAACTTTGGAACCAATTGTATGACATAGGAGACAGTGGCACAGGACCACCCACCACCTTATACCCCCATTAAAGAAGGCACTGTGCTCTATGAGGGAAGCTGAATTACAGAAGCTCAAAAGAAGTGGGATCTGTGCACATTTAGAGCCATGTCCACTCCCAATGTTCCTAGGGACTATTTATGCCCAACCTGTGGTAGAGCTTTCTGAGCTCATATGGGTCTGATCGGTCCAACAGTTGGACACACTGTACTTTGACCTCAACATCATAATGTTATTTTGGTCCTCTTTGAGCACAGAGGACAACAACCAATAGGGAAGTTGGGGAAGTTTGTGGTGGGGGAAGACAATGAATTCTATGGCAAACCACTGCAATATCTTTGCCAAGAAAACCTCAAGTGGAGACAAGAGAGCTGGACACAACTGAAAAATGACCGAACATATTCAATTGAAGATGTCTACCAAACATACAGTTTAAGATATCTGAAAGGTGCAAGACTGGTGGAAAGCAGGGAGGTTAGGGCAGAATAGATAGATTGCAGAGTCATTAGCACAGAGGTGATAACTGAATCCCTGAGAGCTGATGAGATCACCTGGTGAAGGAGGATGGAAGGAGGACAGAGACCAGGCTGGTACAGTAGGAGGTGCCGGTGTATCTGTAATACAGATAGGAGTAGTATTGGCAGCCAAGCCTGGCCCCTTGCTGCCCTCCCTCGAAGGACACTTGAAGCAGGAGATCAAAGGTGGCCATAATACAAAGTCATGCCTCTTCTCCCCTAAGGCTGGAGCCCAGGTGAGTGCAGCATTACCTTGAACAAATCATTGGTAACCTCTTTGGGCCCCACTTCCTCGTAGGTAAAATATGGGGTTTCTGCTACCTCTCAGTCTTTTCTACCATGCTCCAAAGATTTGTTGTGTAGTCATCTAAGTAGTGACTCTACCCTTTTTTCACCTATACACATAGGTGTGTGTGTATTTATTTTCATATCTGACAAAATAATTCTAGGTGTCACAGCCCAGCATCAGTGATGGAATAGGAAAAAGGCAAAGATTGCCCTCCCTTAGACAGGAGGTACTCCTGCAGTTCCAGTTAATACATCCAGCTCACCTCCACTGTTAAATCCCCTGTGTCCTAAAGACTTTTCATCACGCCATGGCCTTGAAGCCTTGTGGGGAACACACAATCATGAGCCTTGCAGGTCTTTCTGGCTAGTAGCACTCTCCTTGTTTAAACCTTTTGAAAAGAGTGTCTACCCAGGGAGCTTGAGGGAAGATAAATTGTGGAGAAAATAAAATTATGTCATACAAACACACACACACACACACACACACACACACACACACACACACACACACTCCCCAAGGGAGCAGAACAGGGAAGTGGCAAGAATGCAGAATTCTCTTACTTGGGGTATTTACATTTTCATTAAGGACTCTAAAAAACAAAGGCCTTTCAAATCCAAAGGAATGAACTGTCAATAGTGGCATGTGACAGGCAGATGGAGGACTCCTGAGCCAAAGGTTCTATTTTCCCTCTCCATTCATCTGTTCCTCTCAAAGTTGCTGAACCCAAGCCTTAAATGACTTGCCTGCTAATATCGAGGGAGAATCAATGTGGACCCATTTAAGGTTTCAGTCCTTGAGTTTACATTTGTCTTCCCCTAGTGCCTGCCCATTCTTTCAGTAGATCAGCCTAGGAGTGGGGTCTGTAAGGGGGAGGTGGAGGTGAAAAAAAACCCTGCTTCAATCTGCACTCAGAGTCCATCAGCTCTCTCTCTCCCTCTGGAGGCAGATAGCATTTGTCATCAGGAGTTCTTTGGCGTTGTCTCAGATCACTGTGTTGCTGAGAATATCGAAGTCATTCACAGCTGATCATTGTACAATGTTGCTATTACTGTGTACACTGTTCTGATTCTGCTTATGTGCTTTGTATCAGTTCATGTAAGTCTTCCCAGGCAAGACTGCTCTTTCCTCAGTTAACAATTATCTCCAAATTGAATGACCATTTCTTGCCCCCACGTCCCTGATACTTCCCTCTCTAGATTTTCAGGACAGTGTTCTCCCCTGGTTCCCCTCCTATCCCAATTCCTCCTTCATAGCTTCCTTTCCCGGATCTCCATCCAAGTCTCACCCAGTAACCATCAGTGTCCCAGAGGGCTCGGGCTTGGGCTCTCTTCTCTTCTCCCTCTATACAATTTCTCATCAGCTGCAATGGATTCAATGATCATTTCTATGCTAATGATTCTTAAATCTCCCTGCCCAGCCCTAATCTCTCTGCTGACCTCCAGTCTTGCCTCTCCAACTGGTATTCAACATCTTAAACTTAACATGCTTCGTTATCTTGTCCCCAAGAGCAGACCCTCTTCTAAACATCTCTATCACTGTCAAGGGCCCCACAAGGCTTGGAGTCCCCCAAGCTAACAATTATTCTGGGGATATCCTCAACTCCTCAACCTCTCTCACCCCCCCCCCCATTTCCAATCTCTTGTCAAGGTCAGTCAGTTTTTACCTCTGTAACAACTCTCCTCTGATACTGCCATTCCCCAGTGCAGGCCCTCATGTCCCCATGCTCACTCACTCACTAATGACTTCCTGTCACCTACAGAATCAAATACAAAATCTTCTTTTTGGCATTCAAAGCCCTTCCTGACCTATCCCACCCCACACACCCATACACCCACATGCATACATTTTCCAGTCTTCTTGCCCCTTCCACTCTCCCACATACTCGTCCAGCCAGTGACACTTGCCTCCTTTCTATTCTTCTCTCTCTCTCAACTCTGGGCATTTCCCTGGCTGTCCCCATACCCAGAATCCTCTCCCTGCTCACCTCTGCCTCCTAGAGAGCCTTTCTGGCTTCCCTCAAGTCCCAGTTTCAATCCTACCTTCCACAGGATGCCTTTCCTTATCACTCTTAATGCTAGAGTCTTTCCTCTGTTGATTACTTTCAAATATATGTACACATGTGTGTAGGTATACATATATGTGTCCATATACACAAAGGGGGGAAGGAAAAAGCACTGTTTGTCCAAAGTTATTTGGGTGTTTTCTCCCCATTTGAGTTCTGCTCTTTGAGGGCTGTATTTGGCCTTTCTTGTATCCCCAGCACTTAGCGTAATGCCTAACACATAGTAGGTGCTTCATTCATTAGTTACTGACAGACTGTTCACATGACAGACTGAGTTCCTTTCTTCTGCTTCCTTCTTATTTGTATTTTTGCGCCAAATTTTAGAAAAATGGCCACATTTTTTTCTTCCCCAATGAGAGATGAACTTTATTTTTAAAATGCAGTGACTTTTATTGAGCACCTATTGTGTGCCAGGCAGTGCTCTCACTTTTAAGACTAGAAAGACAAAATTGAAAAGACCCCTCCCTGCCCCCGAACCTGATGCCTCATTTGGGTGAGCTGCTTGCCACTGGTGACCTCCCAGAAGCCCTGAGTGATAGGAGCCATAGAGAGGACCAGCCAACTGGCCAGAAGGCGATGGGATGGGGAGCCTCTGTGATCTGCCTCAGGGGCCATGGCCACGCTCCGATCCACTTCTTACTTTGTCTCTTTCAGCAAGGCCCCTGACCCAGATCCCAACATGCTAATCAGAGGATGGCCCCTTTTTTGGGCCCTGAGGTAGCTGTTGCTCTGACCCCTTTCTTGCTCCCAGCTGCCTGGCCTTCACTCTCCCCTTGCGCCCAGGTTTTTCCCCCAATACCCTTCCTAGGCAATATGCAGTTGTGGAGGGAATTACTCTCTGCAGTTTGCCCATGAAATGAAAACTCCTTGGTGAGTGGACTGGCCATCCCTCCTTGACTTTCGGACCCTGAGGAGCCCATCGGGGTGGGGATGGTCTTCCTGCGCTGTTCCCAGCATAGAGAAGAGCATGGGGGAGGCAGAGACGGCTGCCTGGCAGGCTCTGTTCCACCCCAACATTTGGCATCAAGTGTCTCAAGTCCTCCTTGTTTTCAATCGTGACATTTCTCCATGCTCAGATGCCAATGTGATGTAACATTTCTTTTTGATGTTCTAAAATGGGTCTGGCAGCTACTTTGGCTGAACACAGAATCAGCATGGGAGTCTGTTAAAAAACTTTCTGGTTGCTGGTCTTATCTCCCTTCCAGCTCTTCCTTCTGAATTACCACTGCCTTCCCTCCCTCCCAAAGTAGCCATGGGACACACACCTTTCCACAACTTCCCTGCCTGGATCTCTCATGGAGATTTGGAAGTGATCAGGGCTCAAAACAGAGGAAGACCTGCTTTGGCAGATCTAACCAAGCTGAGCTGAGGACACTCCCTTCCCCGGGAAGATTGGCTGACCCAGTCCCTCTGAGGGACTATCTCAGGGAAAGAAGCTTTGGAACAACAGAACACTAAAACCCAGCAAGTTGGAGTCCTGAGGAGCCCAGCAGTGACCAAAAGCTTTGGAATGTGGAAGGGACTAATTGGTACTTTATCTTATCCTAAATATCTTGTTGGCAGGGTCCAAAAGCACATCCAAGGACATTTTGTCTTTAATTGAGACTAGTTAACTCATTCTGAAGCAGATATATACCATTTAAACCATGGTTGTGATGTGATGGAGCTTAGAACCAGAGGAAAGGGATTCTGTCCTCTCCCTCCAGCTTAGAACCAGAGGGAAGGAACTTTGTCCTCTCCCTCCAGCTTAGAACCAGAGAGAAGGAATTCTGGGTCCTCTCCCTCCAGCCCTGCCAGAGTGACTTGAGGGGCAGACACCAGAATGGTGCAGCTACCTCTCTTGTTTTGCAAAGAAGGCCTGAGAGCTGCAAGTCAATTCTGCCCTCGGCTGGGTGCCGGTGGGGGGTGGAGTACCGATGCACTCCCAAGGCTGCCCTCACGTATGTCTGGATGGGTCTGAATTGAAACCACAATAAGAAATGAATTCAGTCTAGCCAATAATAACCTTTGAAGAGCCACAGACAAGCTCCTAGAGCAGCCCAGATGTTCGGCCTCTTGTAACGACTGATGGCACCTGGGGCTCTGGCCACGATCCTGAGAGGTGGGCCACACTCGGGAAGTCCAGGGAACCCAGAGGCTGGACAAGCTGGACAGCTTTAGGCCAAGCCTCCTTGCAGCAAAAGCAGACCTGTCTAGTATCTAGATAGTGTTGTTTCCCACTCAACACACTCAAAAGCAGGGCTGCCAACACGGCATTGTCGTGGCCTGGCCCCGGACCCCTGGGCCCTCAACCCTGGCCACTCTGCCCAGCCTCATCCCTGGTGCCTGCAAAAGACTTCAATGTTGTCACAGAGAGCTTAGGGTCACTAGCAAAGAGGAGCACAGGTCAAAGGGGCAGTCTTCTTCTCATGGCCAGTGCCACATGCCCTCTACACTACCCCACACGTTTCGAGAAGTAGATTTTAAAATCAATCTTTATTTTGCAAAATAGAGCTGAAGTCAGTGAATCACTGCTTTTTAATACTCCCTGTCAGGAGCTCCCAAGTAAATAATTCAGTGATGAATGAATGAATGAATGAATGAAAAATCAAACATTTATCAAGTGCTTACCATGTACCAGCCACAGGTGAAAAACACACAAGCTAAGACAGTTCTTGCTTTCAAAGACCATTCCCCTTGGGAAGTGGAGGCCAGGGAGGGAGTGCTTTGATCTGATCAATGAGTGGGCCCCATTGACACAGCCCTTCCTTGGAGGATGGCAAAGTTGATTGGATTATGATTCCTTCTAATGGTCTTATAGAAGGCTGACCTTTAGAATAAAAGTCCTTCAACTTTTACAAAGAATTTTATGTATAAATATATGCATATGTGTACATATAAGAAATATGTATATACAATATAACATACATGTATGTATGTACATATACTTATACATACACAAGTCTTAGTGCAGTTTTAGGCTATTCAAATGTAAAACTGCACTAAAACTTTTGGGACACTCTGTGTACTATTTCCTTTGCTTTTTACAACAACCCTGGGAGGCTGGTGGTAGTATTATCCTCATTTTATGGAGGAGGTAAGCAAAGCAGACCAAAGTCAAGTGACTTGACTAGAGTCACCAGATTAGTAAGTGTCTGAGGGAGGATTTGAACTCAGGTCAACTCTGACATCAAATGCAGTCTATTATCCATGGTGCCACCTCTTGCTGCCTCAAACAGTTGAGAGCTATTCTTATTTGTTGAAACTGTTCATGCTTCTAAAATGAGCCCCTAAGTTTTCAAGAGAATTGGCAATAGCTGTTTTGTTACTGTTTCAGAAGTGGGTCCCAGAGGTAATATGTTGGGGTGTTGTGCAAAATCAGGGGACAGAGTGGAGTCAGACCTCTTCAGAACCATCTCTCTCTCTCTCTCTCTCTCTCTCTCTGTCTCTCTCTCTCCAGTCTAGTCCAACTTGGCTAACTTAAAGGTTTCTAAAACTCAAAAGAAAGTACTTTGGAAAAAGAGACTGTGAGGAATCCAGGATAAAGAAATTAGCATTTCTATCATTAAATTTCCCTTGAGTTCCATGTGCATGGAAGGAGAGAAAATACCGTTGAAAATGGCTTTGGGAAAAAGTGGGACTGCAATGCTGGGAGAGAGAGTTCAGCTAATGCTACTGAAAGTCTCTCAGCTGGGGGTTTTCCATATGCTTTTTTCGGTGAGGGTCCCAGAGGGACATTATGGTCAGACCCTCTGCAGTGGGTAGCAGACATCCCTTCTCCTCCTTCCACATCCTTGTTATTTCCTGCAGGACCCTAGCAGCTGTCCTCAGGTTGGTCACCCCAGTGTTCTTCCAGGTAGAAAGATGGCCAGCTTTGTGGAAACCACATTTCTGTCTCATGATGTCACACAGACATCTTCATCTTAGTCAGCCCTTCTATTCAATAAAACTACCTCCCCACCCCCTTTCTTCTTCTTTTTTTTCTTCCATATTAACTGAGTGAGTTGGGGTTTTACATGGCCTGCTTTCTCCTGGTTTTTCATCTGCTGTCTGTTATTCATTCAAATGGTTACTAATTATAGCCAATGCCTGCTTAGTCTTGCCTCTGAGCTATCAGGTTACTGCGAGACAGGAGCCTAGGAAGGCCCTGGACCATGGGCCTGGCAGAGATTACCCACAGATTGCTGGATCTGGTCTCCACCAGCCCAATGGTGATGTGCGTGTGTGTGTGTATGGGGGGGGAGGGATATCTGCAACCACAAATGCACGGCTACCCATGGATTAACCACAGCCTGGCAGGAAGAAGACAAATGTACCTGTCTTTACTGGGTATTGTGAGCCAGGAGGATGGGTCCACCCAGGCACAATGATTGTAGCTGAAAAATCTGGGAGGGGGCACTGCTAGGAAGGGGGGGGTTGGCTGGGGTTCCTTTTGCCTCTTGAGGGCCTGGGCACAAGTCCAATCCAACCATCCCATATATACCAACAGAACCAGGCAATGATTATCTCTCGAACAGTACAGGAGTTCTAGCAGAGCCCTGCCCTCTGTGCTTTCAGGGCAAGACCTCCCAGCAGCTCCACGAGCTGGAGGGCCACCAGGGGCAGAGGACATTGGGAAGAGGATCCTGAATTGCCCTAAGGGTCCTGCCTGGCCAAGCTCCAAGACTTTGAATTCCTGAAGCCATCCTCTTTTTCCTCTTTCCTCATCCCCCTACTCCACCCGCACCCCCACCCACCCCACCAATTTCTGAGGAGGCAGAGTGTGGTTACTTAAAGACCAGGTGTAGGCTAGAGGTAACAATGGCCTCTGTCAGTATCTTCAGAGTCAAGACCCTCCTGGCTAGGGCAGGAAGGAGAAGGGATGCACAGCCCCAGGGAATGGAAGAAGCCTGGCAGAAGTGGGCTAGTGTGAAGGCTTTGACCCTAATTAATGATCCTCCCCTTGATGAGCAGGGCCCTGATTCAGGTCTCTGCGCTGGCGGGGGGGGGGGGGGGGGGGGGGGGGGGGGGGGGGGG
>NW_020948213.1:0-285 GCF_900497805.2 Vombatus ursinus | reverse complement strand
GGGGGGGGGGGGGGGGGGGGGGGGGGGGGGGGAGGGGGGAGTAGAAGGAAGCAGCAAAGCACCGACCCTCCAGTAACAGTGAAGAAATGGCCCCAAAGTGCCTACAGAGTAGGAGGCCACCCGTGGATACTCATAAACAGGGACCCTCACTGATGGAGACACAGACAAAGTCATACAGATACTGGGCTGGCTGGCAAGCCGTAAAACTGACTAGGGAGCTCGCTCTCTCTCTCTCTCCCTCCCTCTCTCTCTCTCTCTCTCTCTCTCTCTCTCTCTCTCTCTCTC
>NW_020948212.1:0-12001 GCF_900497805.2 Vombatus ursinus | reverse complement strand
CGTGGACAATCAGTTTGAAAGGTCAGAGATTTGAGGGGGGTAAAGCATTGATGGCAATGATCCAGGTGAGTGGTGGCAAGTACCTGGACTGAAGTACATATTGGATGAGTGGAGAGAAGGGAAGGATTTCAATGATGTTGGGTAGATAGAACATAATTGGCTCCTGATCAGTCAAACAAGGGTATAGTCAGATATGATGGGGAGATGAGTCAAGAATGATTTCAAGCTTATGAAAATAGGTGCATAGAAGGCTGGTGGTACCCTCAAGAAAAATAGGAAAATAAGAAACAGGGGTCCATTATAGGGGTGGGAGGGAGATAATATGTTTTATGTTGGACAGGTTGAGTTTAATGTTCCTTTGGCACATGAAACTGGAAGTGCACAGCAGGAAGTTGGTAATATGGGAGAGATGAAGAATATATATTTGGTAACCATCTGAATAGAGAAGATAACCAAATCCATGAAAGCTAATGAGATTACTGGAAGAATATATTAAGAGGATAGGAGAGGGCTAGTGGTTTAGCCACACATAAGGTGTGGAACATAAATGATAATATAGCAATAAAGACAGAAAAGACACTGTCAGTTGTATAGGAACAGAACCAGGGGACATAAAGGTCCTCAAAACCCAAGGAGGGGAATATATCCAGGAGAGGGCATCACCAGTATCAAATGATTCAGAGAAAGCACAGAGGAGAGAACCAAGGCCACTGGTTTGCACAATGAAGAGTTTATTGGCAACAGTGGTCAGAGAAGTTTCAGCCACATAATGGAGTTGGTCATCATTTGGGTTTTGATGGCTCAGAGTGAGTGTAAATGTAAGTAACAATTCTTTCTGTTCCAGCCAGAGCCTTCCCCTCACAGAATGATTTTTTTTAGTAGATAAAAAAGGACATTTTTTGCTTCATTTCTTACCTAGCCTTAATCACTGAATGGGTGTTACCTCAGACAAACTGAGACCTGAAAAGACCTTAAGCTAAAAATGCCAAGATCTCCCACTGCATCCGGGGCCATCTCATCATCCTGATCTATATCTTGCCACTGGGCCCATATGGCTTCAGAGGAGAGAGTGAAGCTAAGGACTTTGCACAGCCCTTGCTCACTTAAATCCAATTTACTTGCAAGTCAAGGCATTCACCTCCCTAATGTCATTGGTCCTCTTCGAAGACTAGACAAACAACAACAGAGTTGGAAAGCAGATTGTAAATACTTGAGAAGTTGGTAGGATATGAAGCAGCAGCTATGCTGAGTCTGGACAACTTTTACTAAAATTCTGGCCAAAATAGTAGAGATATATAGGACAACAACTTGAGCAGATGACAGTGTCAAGTAAAGATTGTTTTAAAGCAGAAGACAGAGGAACATCTGGAAAATGTTTTGGGCAGCAAGGAAGGAACCAACACATAGAAATCCAAGATCAGTGAGATAGAGGAGATGATGGAAGAAGTAAGCTGCTGGAGGAAATAAGAGGTGATAGAGTCATGGAACATAGTATGAGATTGACCTTGACAAGGAAAAGGGTCAATTCTTCCTCCAAGAATGGAGCAAAGGAGGAGAAGACATGGAATGCTCTGCATTTTTTTCTAGGGCTTGTTGCCATTAACACCAGACCATCTTCCAAAGGAACATCTAGAGAACTTTATCATGTGTAGACATCAGGGCAATTAGTAAAGTATTTGATAATCCTCTCTTTCTATCCTTGTGAAAAAGATGGACAGGTGGCACTAAAGTTAGATGTGTTCAACCCTGGCTGAGTAACTCAAGCCAAAAATCAAAGGGCAGATTTCTTTTTTTTTTTGGAGAGAATAATTTTTTTAACATATGTTTTTAAAACTTTGGGTTACAAAATTTCTCCCTTCCTCCCTCCCCACCCACCCTCATTGAAAAGGCAAGCATCTCAATACAAGTTATACATGTGTAGTCATGCAAAACACTTCCATAGTAGTCCTGTTGTGAAAAACTAAGTATATTTCCCTTCATCCTCTCCTACCGCCCATTTATTCTATTCTCTCTTTTGACCCTGTCCCTCCTCAGAAGTGTTTGCTTCTGATTATCCCCTCCCCCAATCTGCCTTCCCCTCTATCAAGCTCCTGCTCTCTTGTCCCCTTTCCCCCTTATTTTCCTGTAGGGTAAGATAGATTTCCATACCCCATTGTGTATGTTATTCCCTCTTTAAGCCAAATACTGTGAGAATGAGATTCACTCATTCCCTCTCACCTTCCCCCATTTCCCCTCCACTGTAAAAGCCTTTTCTTGTCTGTTTCATGTGAGATAATTTACCCCATTCTACTTCTCCCTTTCTCCTTCTCCCAGTATGTGCCCTCTATCTGTCTATCTATCTGTCTATACATACATATAATTTTTCCCCTCCCACTACCCTAATACTGACAAAGGACTCATGAGTTACAAATATCATCTTTTCATGCAGGAATGTAAACAGTTCAACCTTAATAAGTCTCTTATGATTTCTCTTTCCTGTTTACCTCTTCCATGTTTCACTTGAGTCTTGTATTTGAAGGCCAAATTTTATATTCAGCTCTGGTCTTTTCCACAGGAATGCTTGAAAGTCTCCTATTTCGTTGAATGACCATTTTTTACCATGAAGGATTATACTCAGTTTTGCTAGGTAGGTGATTCTAGGTTGTAGTCCTAACTCCTTGCCCTCCGGAATATCATACTCCATGCCCTCTGCACCCTTAATGGAGAAGCTGCTAAATCTTGTGTCATCCTGATTGTGTTTTGACAGCACTTGAATTGTTTCCTTCTGGCTGCTTGCAATATCTTCTTCTTGATCTGGGAATTCTGGAATTTGGCTACAACATTCCTAGGAGTTTTCCTTTGGGGATCTCTTTCAGGAGGTGAGCAGTGGATTCTTTCAATCTCTATTTTACCCTCTGCTTCTAAAATATCAGGGCAGTTTTCCTTGATAATTTCTTGAAAGATGATGTCTAGGCTCTTTTTTTGATCATGGCTTTCAGATAGTCCAATAATTTTTAAGTTCTCTCTCCTGAATCTATTTTCCAGGTCAGACTTTTTCCTTTTTTTTTAAATTTTTTAAATTTTTTTTTTTTTTTTAGTGAGGCAATCGGGGTTAAGTGACTTGACCAAGCTCACACAGCTAGTATGTGTCAAGTGTTAGGTCTGAGACTGGATATGAACTCAGGTCCTCCTGACTTCAGGGCTGGTACTCTATCCACTGCGCCACCTAGCTGCCCCATCAGATATTTTTCCAATGAGATATTTCACATTCTCTTCTATTTTTTCATTCCTTTGGATTAGTGTTACAGTGCTTTGATTTTTCAAATTGTCCCTAGTTTCCAATTTCACCATTCTAATTTTTAAGGAAGTATTTTCTTCAGTAAGCTTTCAGACTTCCTTTACCATTTGTTTAATTTTGCTTTTTAGGGCATTCTTCTTCTCATTGTTTTTTTGGACCTCTTTTGCCATTTGGGTTAGGCTATTTTTTAAGATGTTATTTTCTTCAGTATTTTTTGGGTCTCCTTCAGCATCACTCTCAGTTCTTCCTCTACTTCTCTTACTTGTTTCTCAAAATCCTTTTTGAGCTCTTCCATGGCCTGGGACTAATTCATATTTTTCTTGGAGGCTTTGGATGTAGGAGCTTTGACTTCATTGTCTTCTTCTGATTGTATGTTTTGATCTTCTCTGTCACCAAAGTAAGATAATATAGTCTGAATCTTTTTGTGCTGTTTGCTCATGATCCCAGTCAATTACTTGAGTTATAAACTCTTTGTTAAGGTAAGGGTCTGTTTCCAGTGTGGAGAATGTGCTGTCCTAAGCTTCAGGGGTTTTGTGCAGCTGTTTTCAGAGATACTTCTAGGGACCTGTAAATTTGCAGTTCTTCCAAAGTGCTATGATCAAGTGTGAGGTGTTTGCTCCTTTCCTGCCCTGTACTCTGGTCTATGAGCACTCTTTTCTGTCTTGGAACTGTGAGGAGGGTTTCCTCTCCACAGCCACTGCAAACTCCACCATGCCAGCACTCCTCCTCTCCCAAGGACCGCCACCCAGAACTGGGACCCACATCCAAGCATGGGCAAAGCAAGAGAATCCTGCACCAGCAAAGAGATCCCTGCAATCCCCCTCTGATCAGCCACTCAATTTCCCCTCAGTCTATGGGCCAGAAGCTCAAGAGGCAGCCACCACCTTGGGGCCGAGCTCAGGGAATGAGGCTGGGACCCCGCACCTTTCTCTCACCATAGAAACAGACTTTTCCCACTGACCTTCTAAGTTGTCTTGGGCATTCATGGATTAATAAATCTGGAAACTGCCACAGCTGCCTGTGATTCAGTCCTCTGAGGCCTGCTCCAGGTTCACTGAGGCCTGCAAGTCCATGCTGAACTGCATTCCTCTCCCAGTCTGGCGCAATATACCTTTCCGATCAACCATCCAAGCTATCTTGGGCTGGAAATTTTTTTCACTTTGTCTTTTTGTGGGTTCTTCTGCTTTAGAATTTGTTTAGAGCCATTTTTATAGGTATTTGGAGGGGTTTGGGGGAGAGCTCAAGCAAGTCACTGCTTTTACTCTGCCATCTTGACCCTGCCCCCAACAAATTCAAAGGCCATATTTCAACAAGGAAAATCTCTGATGGACACTCTACCACAGGGATCTTCACTTGACCCTGCATTGGTCCACATTTTTTTTTCTTAGTCAATGATTTGGATAAAGTCAGAGGTTTTTAGAAATCAAATAAGAAAGTGGAAAGTATAAAGCTTAAAGCAATTAACACAGTGCCTGGCACACAATAGGTGCTCAATCATTGTCTCTTCCCTCTCCTCCTTCCTTATGAGTAGCAATCATCTTACATGACTGCAAGAATACCAAAATGCTCTCAATGGGCTAAGAGATCTGGGTGGATCTAATCAGAAGAAATTTAGTAGGGATAAATGTCACACCTTGCATTTGGGTCTAAAAAAATCACCTTCACAAGTATAAATTGGGGAAACCATGACTATTTATACACACACACATACACACACATACATATATGTACGTATATACACATGCATATACACAAACATATACACACATTATGTATACATACATACACTCTGTGTGTATGTGTGTGTGTGTGTGTGTAATCAGTCCATCAAAAAGCAAAATGGGAATTTTAATGAACTGAGAACAAAGCATGAACCAATCCTGCCAGGTAGCACCTGAAAGAGCAAAAGCAAATTTTGTCAACTTACCCTTAGTAAGGAGGGGGGCACTCATCCCACTCCACCTGGAGGAGGTCACATCCAGACTATTGTGTTTTGGTTTTGTGCCAAAAGTATGATAGACTGGAGTGTGAGCAGAGGAAGGCAGTTAAGATGGAGGAGGATATCAAGATCACACCATATGAAGACCAGTTGAAGGAGTTGGGGTCATTTAATCTGCAGAAAAGAAGGCTTTAGGAGGATATGTTTGTCATCAAGCATCCAAAGAGTTTTCATATGGAAGAGAAAACAGGTTTGTTTTTCTTCATCCCAAAGGGAAGAACTGAGACCAATGAGTGAAATTGGATAAGAGGCAGAGCAGGGTTTCATGGGAAGAAAAACACCTTCACAATTTGAGTTTCCCAAAGTGGAATGGGCTGCTTCAGAATGGGGTGAGTTTCCCTCATTAGAGGTCATGTAGCAGAATCTAGACGGCACCTGGGCTATGTTTAATGGGGATTGGGGGTGGGAGGTGGCCATGGTATGTTCTGAACTAGATGGCTACTGAGGTCACTTTCAACTCTGAGTTTCTGTGATATTCTGTGAATCTATGGCCATATAAATGTGAGCCTATATCATTATAGGATTAGTCCAGCTCAAATATGCAATGATTCTTTCATTCTATGAATACTAACTCTGCCCGCAGGAGCACAGAGAAATCAAGTACTTTTCTAACCACACATTGGGACATGCCTGCTTAATGAAGGAAAGCTCCTTCCTTTGATTTTACTTTTGTTTTTATTTCCCTCACACGGACTCCTGAGCCTGTGGGGGCATGAATTGATGAGTGACTCAATCGGAGTAAATTGACTTAGATAGAGAACTAAGTTGGAAATCTTTTTGCCAGATGTAACATAAAATTTCAACCCACTAAAAGCTGTCCATGGTCATATCGTGGATGTATACTATCCTTTCCAAATCAGGGATTTTCAGTGTCTCCCCCACACCAAGTCAGAGCTGAAAGGAGCTTCAGGCACCAGCTAACTAGCCTGACCCATACCCGAGCAAGGATCTCCACCCCAGCAACGGCCATGGAACTTTTCCTCACTCCCCTCCCTCCATGCAGGGGAGTCTGCTGTATTTCACAGCAGATGGGTCTGATTTTAGACAGTTCTTGTTGGGAAATTTGTGGTTTGGTTTCGTTTGCTTTCCCAGTAGCTAAAGTCTGTATCTCCCCCTCTGCCACCTCATGCTGCCTCTTCTGTCCATTGTTCCTAGTACTCTTTGGAACCAAATGACAGCACTTGAAAAATGTGGAGACACTATTCCTTCTGCCCCCTTCTCTTCCCTAAGCCAAGCATCCTTAGGCCACAGAACTCAAAGGGACCTTAGCAACCATAGAATACAACTAAAGACCCCCCAAAAGGCCTCATCCAATCTAGACAACATGCTGGCCAGCCAGGTTCCAATGATGGAAGTTCTGCCACTCTCTCTGGCAGCCTGTGCCACTCTAGCTATTAGGGTCATTTGTTTATCAATATCAAGCCTCAATTTGCCTATCTACAGCTTTTGCCTGCTTTTCCTGCTTTTGCTCTCTGGGGCCAAAGGGAAGAAGCCTCATACATTCTCCAGCTGACAGTCCTTCATATACTCAAACACAACTGCCATGCCCCTTGCCCCTAAACACTCCCAGTTCTCTGGATACACTCCAGTTTATTACTGTCCTTATCAGACTGTGGTGCCCAAAGCTGTTCATGGGTTTCAAGATGTGGTCTGATCAGGACAGAGAGAGCAGGCTGAGGACCTGCTTGGGCCTAATTAAAGGGTAACCTGCCTCTCTCAGTGCACACCAAGACCACATTCACTTTTTTAGCTGCCATAGCATTTAGGAGGTAGTAGAGAAAGAGCTGGCCTTGAGTTAGGAAGACCTGCTTTAAGTCTTAGCTCTTACACAAACTGGCTGAGTTGCCATGGACAAGTCACTTGCCTTGACCTCTCCGGGTTCAGTCTAGACTGTTCCCTAAGACAGTGAAGTGAAGAAGAAGTGTTGACCTGTACCCAGAGAAAGATTCCTCTGGAGGGATCCCATTTCAATGATACCATGGCTTCAGACCCTAACCTCTCCCAAGTTGTCTCTTCAGGTAATTCAGTTAGGAAGCTAGAAATGGAAAGGGGGAGAGGCAAGGGATGAGTTCTATTTATTTGACAGTTAACAGAGAATAAGATAAAGCATTCCTGATCCCATGGACCTGATCCCAAGGACCATGGGGTCTTTGCAGCACATAGTTACCACTTGGCATGCAATTCCCCCAAAAGGCTTTACTCGCCTGTTCTTAACCAAGACTTAACTACATCAGGAAGTTAACCCTCTGTATTGGGTTGACATTCCCAGTCAGTCTTCACTGTCTGCACCATCCTTGACTTCTCTGCCACATGTCTCTGTTGCCCACTCCCTTCTCCTAAGTCGTCCCTCCTCTAGGACCCTGATCTCTCCTGGTTCTCTTTTTACCCCTCTCATCTCTCCTTCTCCATTCCTTTACTGCCTCATCAACAGTCCTCCATCCTCTACATGATGAGACATTCGCTAGGACTGCCTTCTGACTTCTCATCTCAACCCATGAGATCTCATCGGCTCCTGAAGGTTCAGTTGCAGTATTTATGCAGACGGCTCCCAGAGCTACAAAGTCAACCCTCATCTCTATCCTGAGCTCAAGTTACACATGTGGCTCTGGTTGTCTGTTGGGTCTTTCTACCTGGATGTCCCCAAAAGACAGCTAACTCAACATGTCCAAAAGCAAACCTGATTTCTCCACCCCTAACCCACCTGCTCTCTGAACTCTCCCAAATTTTTCCCAAGTAGCTCAGCCCCTCCCCCTCCCCTGGCTCACCCTCATCTCTCATTTTGCCTCACCCCACATGATCCAATCAGTCTTTCAGTTGGGTCCATCTACCATCTTTCCTAGATGTCACTTTCTCTTCCCTCACACAGCCACCATCTAGTTTAGACTCCCATTACCCCTACCCAGGAGTCTAGGTCCTGGACTACTGCAATAGTGTCCTGGTTGGACTCCTTGCCATGAAGTCCCTTTCTCCTGCCAATGCATCCTGTTCTATCCATAGCACTCCTCTACTTAAGAAACTTCACTGGTCCCCTCTGACCTCTGAGACATCATGCCAACTCCTCTGGAATTGTCCTAGATGATTTTACTGTTGCCTCCCAACATGTGCTTGTCCATCTGGCCAAAAAGATATTCTCAGGCCTTTCAAGGGGTGCCAGCATCCCCTTGGACACTGCAGGCTCTGGAAAACAAGTTCTTTACTCAGCATAGGGACAAGTAAGAACCACTTCCCTCAGTCTTTTACAAAGGCTAATATCTGCCCACCAGAAGGGCCAACCTCAAGGCTTCAAATCAATCCACCTAGGAATTTGAAGGGAGGAGATGAGCATAATCTTCTCTTGTTCTGCCTTAGAGCATCTGGACCACCAACCAACCATACCATTCCTGATCTTGCCTCTGTTATGGGTGAGGGCAGATGAAGTTAACAACCCACCCAACTTAAGATGGGCAGGATGCTTCACTCATATACCTTAACCAGGTGAGGACATCTTCTAATCAGTCAATGATAGGATTTAGAGTGGAGGCAAAAGTCAACCATCAATTTGTATGTCTTCAAAAGCCTTTGGCTGAACTGCAGTGACATTGTCCAGGAAGTAGATTGGGACTGGTTGAGGATGCTTGATCGTACCCAATCTTCTGTAAAACAATAAGTTGAATCAGAACTGAGGATTGGGGCATCTAGTAGCCTAGTGGTAGATGCCTTCAGCCAAACCTCTAGAAAAGATCACTTTAAGAGAGTGCCCTGGTCTAGGTCTCAACATCAGTCTCTTCTACCCTAGTGACCAAAGGGATGTAGTGGAATTTGGAGGACCAGAAAATTTGAATTGTTGATTTGTGTCCTAGCAACCATCCTGTGAAAGTAGCAGCTGGCAAGCAGCAATGTCTCACCTCAAAGCGGAGGAAAGATTGGATGTGGTGAAGAAAGGCAGGTTCACAATGCTGCAAGGAGCCTCACAGGAAAGCAGTACCATACCGAAGGAGGAGAGTCTGGTAGCAGAAACCATGTATACCAATATAAAGAACTACAAAATAAATACAAGATAAAAGCAAAGTCATTTTCAGGGGCCCAGGTAGCTGGCAGAATTAGGAAAGGTCTCAGATAGGAGGGGCCCTTGAGCAGAGACAGAGGATCTAAGAGCAGAAGTGAAGAGGAAGTGCATTCTAGGCATGGTGGATAGCCATAGCAAAAGCCCTGAGAGAGTGAGCCAGAGGATACAGACTACAGCCACATACCCCCAGCTTCAATAGCACCTCTCACAGGGAGGCTGAATACTGCTACTCTCTCTACCTTTGAGAAAATCCAATTGGGACACTGAGAGGTGGCTAACAGAGCTTCTTTCCTGAAGAGACTTGGGCAGTTAACTGTCGTGGCGGGCAATTCTGTGGGAGTCTTAGACAGTGAAGTGCCATCTCTGAGTGTCTGTGAGGAAATTGGAGCATTTACTGTCATCTCTGTGAGAACTTAAATGGACACTTGAAGAAAACTGACTTTAATAGACACTAGAGGGGAACTGAGTGAGTTGAACTACCTTTTCTTCCTGACAACAAGTGGAGTTAACTCTTATTTAGTGGAGACAGTGTGTGAAAGAGACATTTCAAGGAGAATTTCTGAGAGGAAATTTACTCTTTCTAACCTGAGGCTAACTCAGACCCCTGTTATGTTCAGAGGAGACATGAACGTGTAACCTATATGCCTGAGGAGAAGGAGGAAAAGGTCCCTCTGCAAAGACCTCCCATATCTCCACCCAAAAGAGAAGGGTCCACAGCTGACAATGAGGGAGAGGATTTCTGGCCAACAAAGGCATCTTTCTCCTGCTTTCCCAGGTCACAGCTATGATTCTGGTGGTGATTCTCCCCATAGCTAGTTTACACTGGTTAACTGTCTATCTAGGTACTGTTTGTTATTGTCAAAAAAATATGGTCAATAATAATGTAACTCATGATTTCAGGGGATAGGAAGACAAGGGGAGGAAAAAACCAGAGATCTGATAAGAAAAATGATTTCTCTAGTCTTTTTAAACTATTGTGGGGAACCAGACTAATTAATAAGAGATTGTTGCCTTTTCAGTCATTTCTGAGGTGATTTCAGACCATACCTACTAGATTACAGTTGTGAGGTAAGTAGCCAGCATTTTGGAGGGACAGAGGCTTGGTGGGCTTATCCTTGGGGCATTGAAGAGGTATTATCCCCCCATGCCCTTTTATTAATGCCCCTCATCTCCCAGTCAGGCCACTACATGGATGGGGAGGGATGTCTCAGCCATGGGATCTTATATTTGGGTGTAGCAAAAGCCACTGCATTCAGATTGACTTTAATCAATCAATGAATCAACCAAAACTTATTCAACACCTACTATGTGTCATGTACTGAGCTATGCCTGGGGGGCAAAGACCAAAATGGATCAGGTTCCTGTACCCAAGAAGTTTATGTCCTAACATAGCCAACACCATGTACAAATAGATGGTAGAGAACTGACCCGAGATAAGTACATGGTCAATGGGAGCAAGGGAGGGCACTAGCAGCTGGGGAATGGCAGAGAGGAGGCAGCCAGGATGAAAAAAGGCCAGACCCTGGTGAAATATCTGTGCCCCCAAAACATTAGAGACCTGGAGTTGGCCTCTTAGAAAGGTCCAAGGGAATCACCCAGCTGGCCTAATTCTGCCTCTCTCTCTATCCAGTCAATTGTTATGTAAAGCCAGCCCTGGGAGAACATAAGGGGAGGGACAGATTCTGATTCCTTTCTTTGGAATTTTCTGTGGAATCTCCATGGGGTCCATCTCTTCCCTGCCCCTTGTACTACATAGCACGGTTGCCTTCTTGAGTGTCTACACAAACCTTTGGTGTTCCCAGGGCAAGAGCATCACTGCAGCATCACCTAAATCTGAGCATGGCTGAAAGCTGGCCTTTCATTCATTCCAAATCCACTACATTTCATCTGTCCTTGTTTTCTGCAGCTGACTCAAGTATTTCATAATGGTCAACACTGGTTGGGCCAACTGGGGACAGATAGGTTTGGACATTGCAAATATGACATTCTCAATTATTAAAAGACTCCTTATGATGAGGAGACAAAAGGGCTAGCTTTGGAGTTCAGAGGACCTGGTTTAAATCCTGATCTGATCACTTCTTATATCTGTGACCTCGGCATATATGATTACTATGTGATGATAGATTTCCTATCATTCATTTGGTTCTATTCAATTCAACAAACATTTTTTATTTATTATGAGAGAGACAGACAGACAGAGACAGATACAGGAGACAGAAACAGAGAGAGACAAGCAAGATAGAGACAGAGATGAGGTGGGGGTGGAGAAGGGAGACAGGCAGAGAAACAGAAATGGAGAGAGGCAAAAGAGACAGAGAAAAAGATGGAGAAGAGAGAGGCAGAGAGAAACAAAGATAGAAACACAGAGATCAGAGGCACAAGAGAGACAGACAGACAGGAGAGATGGAGTGAGAGAGACTGAAAAAGAGAGGGAGGAAGAGCTAAAAAGAGAGAGAGGAGGAGGGAGAGATAAAAGAATATAATGAGGGAGAGAGAAAGGAATAAGAGAGAAATACAGAGATACAGAGAGAAACAGAAACAGGAGAGACAGAGAAAGATAGAGGAAGAGAGAGAGAGAGAGAGAGAGAGAGAGAAGAAGAAGAAGAAGAAGAAGAAGAAGAAGGAGGAGGAGGAGGAGGAGGAGAAGAAGAAGAAGGAGGAGGAGAAGGAGGAGGAGAAG
>NW_020948211.1:0-12003 GCF_900497805.2 Vombatus ursinus | reverse complement strand
CGTGGACAATCAGTTTGAAAGGTCAGAGATTTGAGGGGGGTAAAGCAGTGATGGCAATGATCCAGGTGAGTGGTGGCAAGTACCTGGACTGAAGTACATATTGGATGAGTGGAGAGAAGGGAAGGATTTCAATGATGTTGGGTAGATAGAACATAATTGGCTCCTGATCAGTCAAACAAGGGTATAGTCAGATATGATGGGGAGATGAGTCAAGAATGATTTCAAGCTTATGAAAATAGGTGCATAGAAGGCTGGTGGTACCCTCAAGAAAAATAGGAAAATAAGAAACAGGGGTCCATTATAGGGGTGGGAGGGAGATAATATGTTTTATGTTGGACAGGTTGAGTTTAATGTTCCTTTGGCACATGAAACTGGAAGTGCACAGCAGGAAGTTGGTAATATGGGAGAGATGAAGAATATATATTTGGTAACCATCTGAATAGAGAAGATAACCAAATCCATGAAAGCTAATGAGATTACTGGAAGAATATATTAAGAGGATAGGAGAGGGCTAGTGGTTTAGCCACACATAAGGTGTGGAACATAAATGATAATATAGCAATAAAGACAGAAAAGACACTGTCAGTTGTATAGGAACAGAACCAGGGGACATAAAGGTCCTCAAAACCCAAGGAGGGGAATATATCCAGGAGAGGGCATCACCAGTATCAAATGATTCAGAGAAAGCACAGAGGAGAGAACCAAGGCCACTGGTTTGCACAATGAAGAGTTTATTGGCAACAGTGGTCAGAGAAGTTTCAGCCACATAATGGAGTTGGTCATCATTTGGGTTTTGATGGCTCAGAGTGAGTGTAAATGTAAGTAACAATTCTTTCTGTTCCAGCCAGAGCCTTCCCCTCACAGAATGATTTTTTTTAGTAGATAAAAAAAGGACATTTTTTGCTTCATTTCTTACCTAGCCTTAATCACTGAATGGGTGTTACCTCAGACAAACTGAGACCTGAAAAGACCTTAAGCTAAAAATGCCAAGATCTCCCACTGCATCCGGGGCCATCTCATCATCCTGATCTATATCTTGCCACTGGGCCCATATGGCTTCAGAGGAGAGAGTGAAGCTAAGGACTTTGCACAGCCCTTGCTCACTTAAATCCAATTTACTTGCAAGTCAAGGCATTCACCTCCCTAATGTCATTGGTCCTCTTCGAAGACTAGACAAACAACAACAGAGTTGGAAAGCAGATTGTAAATACTTGAGAAGTTGGTAGGATATGAAGCAGCAGCTATGCTGAGTCTGGACAACTTTTACTAAAATTCTGGCCAAAATAGTAGAGATATATAGGACAACAACTTGAGCAGATGACAGTGTCAAGTAAAGATTGTTTTAAAGCAGAAGACAGAGGAACATCTGGAAAATGTTTTGGGCAGCAAGGAAGGAACCAACACATAGAAATCCAAGATCAGTGAGATAGAGGAGATGATGGAAGAAGTAAGCTGCTGGAGGAAATAAGAGGTGATAGAGTCATGGAACATAGTATGAGATTGACCTTGACAAGGAAAAGGGTCAATTCTTCCTCCAAGAATGGAGCAAAGGAGGAGAAGACATGGAATGCTCTGCATTTTTTTCTAGGGCTTGTTGCCATTAACACCAGACCATCTTCCAAAGGAACATCTAGAGAACTTTATCATGTGTAGACATCAGGGCAATTAGTAAAGTATTTGATAATCCTCTCTTTCTATCCTTGTGAAAAAGATGGACAGGTGGCACTAAAGTTAGATGTGTTCAACCCTGGCTGAGTAACTCAAGCCAAAAATCAAAGGGCAGATTTCTTTTTTTTTTTTGGAGAGAATAATTTTTTTAACATATGTTTTTAAAACTTTGGGTTACAAAATTTCTCCCTTCCTCCCTCCCCACCCACCCTCATTGAAAAGGCAAGCATCTCAATACAAGTTATACATGTGTAGTCATGCAAAACACTTCCATAGTAGTCCTGTTGTGAAAAACTAAGTATATTTCCCTTCATCCTCTCCTACCGCCCATTTATTCTATTCTCTCTTTTGACCCTGTCCCTCCTCAGAAGTGTTTGCTTCTGATTATCCCCTCCCCCAATCTGCCTTCCCCTCTATCAAGCTCCTGCTCTCTTGTCCCCTTTCCCCCTTATTTTCCTGTAGGGTAAGATAGATTTCCATACCCCATTGTGTATGTTATTCCCTCTTTAAGCCAAATACTGTGAGAATGAGATTCACTCATTCCCTCTCACCTTCCCCCATTTCCCCTCCACTGTAAAAGCCTTTTCTTGTCTGTTTCATGTGAGATAATTTACCCCATTCTACTTCTCCCTTTCTCCTTCTCCCAGTATGTGCCCTCTATCTGTCTATCTATCTGTCTATACATACATATAATTTTTCCCCTCCCACTACCCTAATACTGACAAAGGACTCATGAGTTACAAATATCATCTTTTCATGCAGGAATGTAAACAGTTCAACCTTAATAAGTCTCTTATGATTTCTCTTTCCTGTTTACCTCTTCCATGTTTCACTTGAGTCTTGTATTTGAAGGCCAAATTTTATATTCATCTCTGGTCTTTTCCACAGGAATGCTTGAAAGTCTCCTATTTCGTTGAATGACCATTTTTTACCATGAAGGATTATACTCAGTTTTGCTGGGTAGGTGATTCTAGGTTGTAGTCCTAACTCCTTGCCCTCCGGAATATCATACTCCATGCCCTCTGCACCCTTAATGGAGAAGCTGCTAAATCTTGTGTCATCCTGATTGTGTTTTGACAGCACTTGAATTGTTTCCTTCTGGCTGCTTGCAATATCTTCTTCTTGATCTGGGAATTCTGGAATTTGGCTACAACATTCCTAGGAGTTTTCCTTTGGGGATCTCTTTCAGGAGGTGAGCAGTGGATTCTTTCAATCTCTATTTTACCCTCTGCTTCTAAAATATCAGGGCAGTTTTCCTTGATAATTTCTTGAAAGATGATGTCTAGGCTCTTTTTTTGATCATGGCTTTCAGATAGTCCAATAATTTTTAAGTTCTCTCTCCTGAATCTATTTTCCAGGTCAGACTTTTTCCTTTTTTTTTAAATTTTTTAAATTTTTTTTTTTTTTTTAGTGAGGCAATCGGGGTTAAGTGACTTGACCAAGCTCACACAGCTAGTATGTGTCAAGTGTTAGGTCTGAGACTGGATATGAACTCAGGTCCTCCTGACTTCAGGGCTGGTACTCTATCCACTGCGCCACCTAGCTGCCCCATCAGATATTTTTCCAATGAGATATTTCACATTCTCTTCTATTTTTTCATTCCTTTGGATTAGTGTTACAGTGCTTTGATTTTTCAAATTGTCCCTAGTTTCCAATTTCACCATTCTAATTTTTAAGGAAGTATTTTCTTCAGTAAGCTTTCAGACTTCCTTTACCATTTGTTTAATTTTGCTTTTTAGGGCATTCTTCTTCTCATTGTTTTTTTGGACCTCTTTTGCCATTTGGGTTAGGCTATTTTTTAAGATGTTATTTTCTTCAGTATTTTTTGGGTCTCCTTCAGCATCACTCTCAGTTCTTCCTCTACTTCTCTTACTTGTTTCTCAAAATCCTTTTTGAGCTCTTCCATGGCCTGGGACTAATTCATATTTTTCTTGGAGGCTTTGGATGTAGGAGCTTTGACTTCATTGTCTTCTTCTGATTGTATGTTTTGATCTTCTCTGTCACCAAAGTAAGATAATATAGTCTGAATCTTTTTGTGCTGTTTGCTCATGATCCCAGTCAATTACTTGAGTTATAAACTCTTTGTTAAGGTAAGGGTCTGTTTCCAGTGTGGAGAATGTGCTGTCCTAAGCTTCAGGGGTTTTGTGCAGCTGTTTTCAGAGATACTTCTAGGGACCTGTAAATTTGCAGTTCTTCCAAAGTGCTATGATCAAGTGTGAGGTGTTTGCTCCTTTCCTGCCCTGTACTCTGGTCTATGAGCACTCTTTTCTGTCTTGGAACTGTGAGGAGGGTTTCCTCTCCACAGCCACTGCAAACTCCACCATGCCAGCACTCCTCCTCTCCCAAGGACCGCCACCCAGAACTGGGACCCACATCCAAGCATGGGCAAAGCAAGAGAATCCTGCACCAGCAAAGAGATCCCTGCAATCCCCCTCTGATCAGCCACTCAATTTCCCCTCAGTCTATGGGCCAGAAGCTCAAGAGGCAGCCACCACCTTGGGGCCGAGCTCAGGGAATGAGGCTGGGACCCCGCACCTTTCTCTCACCATAGAAACAGACTTTTCCCACTGACCTTCTAAGTTGTCTTGGGCATTCATGGATTAATAAATCTGGAAACTGCCACAGCTGCCTGTGATTCAGTCCTCTGAGGCCTGCTCCAGGTTCACTGAGGCCTGCAAGTCCATGCTGAACTGCATTCCTCTCCCAGTCTGGCGCAATATACCTTTCCGATCAACCATCCAAGCTATCTTGGGCTGGAAATTTTTTTCACTTTGTCTTTTTGTGGGTTCTTCTGCTTTAGAATTTGTTTAGAGCCATTTTTATAGGTATTTGGAGGGGTTTGGGGGAGAGCTCAAGCAAGTCACTGCTTTTACTCTGCCATCTTGACCCTGCCCCCAACAAATTCAAAGGCCATATTTCAACAAGGAAAATCTCTGATGGACACTCTACCACAGGGATCTTCACTTGACCCTGCATTGGTCCACATTTTTTTTTCTTAGTCAATGATTTGGATAAAGTCAGAGGTTTTTAGAAATCAAATAAGAAAGTGGAAAGTATAAAGCTTAAAGCAATTAACACAGTGCCTGGCACACAATAGGTGCTCAATCATTGTCTCTTCCCTCTCCTCCTTCCTTATGAGTAGCAATCATCTTACATGACTGCAAGAATACCAAAATGCTCTCAATGGGCTAAGAGATCTGGGTGGATCTAATCAGAAGAAATTTAGTAGGGATAAATGTCACACCTTGCATTTGGGTCTAAAAAAATCACCTTCACAAGTATAAATTGGGGAAACCATGATTATTTATACACACACACATACACACACATACATATATGTACGTATATACACATGCATATACACAAACATATACACACATTATGTATACATACATACACTCTGTGTGTATGTGTGTGTGTGTGTGTGTAATCAGTCCATCAAAAAGCAAAATGGGAATTTTAGTGAACTGAGAACAAAGCATGAACCAATCCTGCCAGGTAGCACCTGAAAGAGCAAAAGCAAATTTTGTCAACTTACCCTTAGTAAGGAGGGGGGCACTCATCCCACTCCACCTGGAGGAGGTCACATCCAGACTATTGTGTTTTGGTTTTGTGCCAAAAGTATGATAGACTGGAGTGTGAGCAGAGGAAGGCAGTTAAGATGGAGGAGGATATCAAGATCACACCATATGAAGACCAGTTGAAGGAGTTGGGGTCATTTAATCTGCAGAAAAGAAGGCTTTAGGAGGATATGTTTGTCATCAAGCATCCAAAGAGTTTTCATATGGAAGAGAAAACAGGTTTGTTTTTCTTCATCCCAAAGGGAAGAACTGAGACCAATGAGTGAAATTGGATAAGAGGCAGAGCAGGGTTTCATGGGAAGAAAAACACCTTCACAATTTGAGTTTCCCAAAGTGGAATGGGCTGCTTCAGAATGGGGTGAGTTTCCCTCATTAGAGGTCATGTAGCAGAATCTAGACGGCACCTGGGCTATGTTTAATGGGGATTGGGGGTGGGAGGTGGCCATGGTATGTTCTGAACTAGATGGCTACTGAGGTCACTTTCAACTCTGAGTTTCTGTGATATTCTGTGAATCTATGGCCATATAAATGTGAGCCTATATCATTATAGGATTAGTCCAGCTCAAATATGCAATGATTCTTTCATTCTATGAATACTAACTCTGCCCGCAGGAGCACAGAGAAATCAAGTACTTTTCTAACCACACATTGGGACATGCCTGCTTAATGAAGGAAAGCTCCTTCCTTTGATTTTACTTTTGTTTTTATTTCCCTCACACGGACTCCTGAGCCTGTGGGGGCATGAATTGATGAGTGACTCAATCGGAGTAAATTGACTTAGATAGAGAACTAAGTTGGAAATCTTTTTGCCAGATGTAACATAAAATTTCAACCCACTAAAAGCTGTCCATGGTCATATTGTGGATGTATACTATCCTTTCCAAATCAGGGATTTTCAGTGTCTCCCCCACACCAAGTCAGAGCTGAAAGGAGCTTCAGGCACCAGCTAACTAGCCTGACCCATACCCGAGCAAGGATCTCCACCCCAGCAACGGCCATGGAACTTTTCCTCACTCCCCTCCCTCCATGCAGGGGAGTCTGCTGTATTTCACAGCAGATGGGTCTGATTTTAGACAGTTCTTGTTGGGAAATTTGTGGTTTGGTTTCGTTTGCTTTCCCAGTAGCTAAAGTCTGTATCTCCCCCTCTGCCACCTCATGCTGCCTCTTCTGTCCATTGTTCCTAGTACTCTTTGGAACCAAATGACAGCACTTGAAAAATGTGGAGACACTATTCCTTCTGCCCCCTTCTCTTCCCTAAGCCAAGCATCCTTAGGCCACAGAACTCAAAGGGACCTTAGCAACCATAGAATACAACTAAAGACCCCCCAAAAGGCCTCATCCAATCTAGACAACATGCTGGCCAGCCAGGTTCCAATGATGGAAGTTCTGCCACTCTCTCTGGCAGCCTGTGCCACTCTAGCTATTAGGGTCATTTGTTTATCAATATCAAGCCTCAATTTGCCTATCTACAGCTTTTGCCTGCTTTTCCTGCTTTTGCTCTCTGGGGCCAAAGGGAAGAAGCCTCATACATTCTCCAGCTGACAGTCCTTCATATACTCAAACACAACTGCCATGCCCCTTGCCCCTAAACACTCCCAGTTCTCTGGATACACTCCAGTTTATTACTGTCCTTATCAGACTGTGGTGCCCAAAGCTGTTCATGGGTTTCAAGATGTGGTCTGATCAGGACAGAGAGAGCAGGCTGAGGACCTGCTTGGGCCTAATTAAAGGGTAACCTGCCTCTCTCAGTGCACACCAAGACCACATTCACTTTTTTAGCTGCCATAGCATTTAGGAGGTAGTAGAGAAAGAGCTGGCCTTGAGTTAGGAAGACCTGCTTTAAGTCTTAGCTCTTACACAAACTGGCTGAGTTGCCATGGACAAGTCACTTGCCTTGACCTCTCCGGGTTCAGTCTAGACTGTTCCCTAAGACAGTGAAGTGAAGAAGAAGTGTTGACCTGTACCCAGAGAAAGATTCCTCTGGAGGGATCCCATTTCAATGATACCAGGGCTTCAGACCCTAACCTCTCCCAAGTTGTCTCTTCAGGTAATTCAGTTAGGAAGCTAGAAATGGAAAGGGGGAGAGGCAAGGGATGAGTTCTATTTATTTGACAGTTAACAGAGAATAAGATAAAGCATTCCTGATCCCATGGACCTGATCCCAAGGACCATGGGGTCTTTGCAGCACATAGTTACCACTTGGCATGCAATTCCCCCAAAAGGCTTTACTCGCCTGTTCTTAACCAAGACTTAACTACATCAGGAAGTTAACCCTCTGTATTGGGTTGACATTCCCAGTCAGTCTTCACTGTCTGCACCATCCTTGACTTCTCTGCCACATGTCTCTGTTGCCCACTCCCTTCTCCTAAGTCGTCCCTCCTCTAGGACCCTGATCTCTCCTGGTTCTCTTTTTACCCCTCTCATCTCTCCTTCTCCATTCCTTTACTGCCTCATCAACAGTCCTCCATCCTCTACATGATGAGACATTCGCTAGGACTGCCTTCTGACTTCTCATCTCAACCCATGAGATCTCATCGGCTCCTGAAGGTTCAGTTGCAGTATTTATGCAGACGGCTCCCAGAGCTACAAAGTCAACCCTCATCTCTATCCTGAGCTCAAGTTACACATGTGGCTCTGGTTGTCTGTTGGGTCTTTCTACCTGGATGTCCCCAAAAGACAGCTAACTCAACATGTCCAAAAGCAAACCTGATTTCTCCACCCCTAACCCACCTGCTCTCTGAACTCTCCCAAATTTTTCCCAAGTAGCTCAGCCCCTCCCCCTCCCCTGGCTCACCCTCATCTCTCATTTTGCCTCACCCCACATGATCCAATCAGTCTTTCAGTTGGGTCCATCTACCATCTTTCCTAGATGTCACTTTCTCTTCCCTCACACAGCCACCATCTAGTTTAGACTCCCATTACCCCTACCCAGGAGTCTAGGTCCTGGACTACTGCAATAGTGTCCTGGTTGGACTCCTTGCCATGAAGTCCCTTTCTCCTGCCAATGCATCCTGTTCTATCCATAGCACTCCTCTACTTAAGAAACTTCACTGGTCCCCTCTGACCTCTGAGACATCATGCCAACTCCTCTGGAATTGTCCTAGATGATTTTACTGTTGCCTCCCAACATGTGCTTGTCCACCTGGCCAAAAAGATATTCTCAGGCCTTTCAAGGGGTGCCAGCATCCCCTTGGACACTGCAGGCTCTGGAAAACAAGTTCTTTACTCAGCATAGGGACAAGTAAGAACCACTTCCCTCAGTCTTTTACAAAGGCTAATATCTGCCCACCAGAAGGGCCAACCTCAAGGCTTCAAATCAATCCACCTAGGAATTTGAAGGGAGGAGATGAGCATAATCTTCTCTTGTTCTGCCTTAGAGCATCTGGACCACCAACCAACCATACCATTCCTGATCTTGCCTCTGTTATGGGTGAGGGCAGATGAAGTTAACAACCCACCCAACTTAAGATGGGCAGGATGCTTCACTCATATACCTTAACCAGGTGAGGACATCTTCTAATCAGTCAATGATAGGATTTAGAGTGGAGGCAAAAGTCAACCATCAATTTGTATGTCTTCAAAAGCCTTTGGCTGAACTGCAGTGACATTGTCCAGGAAGTAGATTGGGACTGGTTGAGGATGCTTGATCGTACCCAATCTTCTGTAAAACAATAAGTTGAATCAGAACTGAGGATTGGGGCATCTAGTAGCCTAGTGGTAGATGCCTTCAGCCAAACCTCTAGAAAAGATCACTTTAAGAGAGTGCCCTGGTCTAGGTCTCAACATCAGTCTCTTCTACCCTAGTGACCAAAGGGATGTAGTGGAATTTGGAGGACCAGAAAATCTGAATTGTTGATTTGTGTCCTAGCAACCATCCTGTGAAAGTAGCAGCTGGCAAGCAGCAATGTCTCACCTCAAAGCGGAGGAAAGATTGGATGTGGTGAAGAAAGGCAGGTTCACAATGCTGCAAGGAGCCTCACAGGAAAGCAGTACCATACCGAAGGAGGAGAGTCTGGTAGCAGAAACCATGTATACCAATATAAAGAACTACAAAATAAATACAAGATAAAAGCAAAGTCATTTTCAGGGGCCCAGGTAGCTGGCAGAATTAGGAAAGGTCTCAGATAGGAGGGGCCCTTGAGCAGAGACAGAGGATCTAAGAGCAGAAGTGAAGAGGAAGTGCATTCTAGGCATGGTGGATAGCCATAGCAAAAGCCCTGAGAGAGTGAGCCAGAGGATACAGACTACAGCCACATACCCCCAGCTTCAATAGCACCTCTCACAGGGAGGCTGAATACTGCTACTCTCTCTACCTTTGAGAAAATCCAATTGGGACACTGAGAGGTGGCTAACAGAGCTTCTTTCCTGAAGAGACTTGGGCAGTTAACTGTCGTGGCGGGCAATTCTGTGGGAGTCTTAGACAGTGAAGTGCCATCTCTGAGTGTCTGTGAGGAAATTGGAGCATTTACTGTCATCTCTGTGAGAACTTAAATGGACACTTGAAGAAAACTGACTTTAATAGACACTAGAGGGGAACTGAGTGAGTTGAACTACCTTTTCTTCCTGACAACAAGTGGAGTTAACTCTTATTTAGTGGAGACAGTGTGTGAAAGAGACATTTCAAGGAGAATTTCTGAGAGGAAATTTACTCTTTCTAACCTGAGGCTAACTCAGACCCCTGTTATGTTCAGAGGAGACATGAACGTGTAACCTATATGCCTGAGGAGAAGGAGGAAAAGGTCCCTCTGCAAAGACCTCCCATATCTCCACCCAAAAGAGAAGGGTCCACAGCTGACAATGAGGGAGAGGATTTCTGGCCAACAAAGGCATCTTTCTCCTGCTTTCCCAGGTCACAGCTATGATTCTGGTGGTGATTCTCCCCATAGCTAGTTTACACTGGTTAACTGTCTATCTAGGTACTGTTTGTTATTGTCAAAAAAATATGGTCAATAATAATGTAACTCATGATTTCAGGGGATAGGAAGACAAGGGGAGGAAAAAACCAGAGATCTGATAAGAAAAATGATTTCTCTAGTCTTTTTAAACTATTGTGGGGAACCAGACTAATTAATAAGAGATTGTTGCCTTTTCAGTCATTTCTGAGGTGATTTCAGACCATACCTACTAGATTACAGTTGTGAGGTAAGTAGCCAGCATTTTGGAGGGACAGAGGCTTGGTGGGCTTATCCTTGGGGCATTGAAGAGGTATTATCCCCCCATGCCCTTTTATTAATGCCCCTCATCTCCCAGTCAGGCCACTACATGGATGGGGAGGGATGTCTCAGCCATGGGATCTTATATTTGGGTGTAGCAAAAGCCACTGCATTCAGATTGACTTTAATCAATCAATGAATCAACCAAAACTTATTCAACACCTACTATGTGTCATGTACTGAGCTATGCCTGGGGGGCAAAGACCAAAATGGATCAGGTTCCTGTACCCAAGAAGTTTATGTCCTAACATAGCCAACACCATGTACAAATAGATGGTAGAGAACTGACCCGAGATAAGTACATGGTCAATGGGAGCAAGGGAGGGCACTAGCAGCTGGGGAATGGCAGAGAGGAGGCAGCCAGGATGAAAAAAGGCCAGACCCTGGTGAAATATCTGTGCCCCCAAAACATTAGAGACCTGGAGTTGGCCTCTTAGAAAGGTCCAAGGGAATCACCCAGCTGGCCTAATTCTGCCTCTCTCTCTATCCAGTCAATTGTTATGTAAAGCCAGCCCTGGGAGAACATAAGGGGAGGGACAGATTCTGATTCCTTTCTTTGGAATTTTCTGTGGAATCTCCATGGGGTCCATCTCTTCCCTGCCCCTTGTACTACATAGCACGGTTGCCTTCTTGAGTGTCTACACAAACCTTTGGTGTTCCCAGGGCAAGAGCATCACTGCAGCATCACCTAAATCTGAGCATGGCTGAAAGCTGGCCTTTCATTCATTCCAAATCCACTACATTTCATCTGTCCTTGTTTTCTGCAGCTGACTCAAGTATTTCATAATGGTCAACACTGGTTGGGCCAACTGGGGACAGATAGGTTTGGACATTGCAAATATGACATTCTCAATTATTAAAAGACTCCTTATGATGAGGAGACAAAAGGGCTAGCTTTGGAGTTCAGAGGACCTGGTTTAAATCCTGATCTGATCACTTCTTATATCTGTGACCTCGGCATATATGATTACTATGTGATGATAGATTTCCTATCATTCATTTGGTTCTATTCAATTCAACAAACATTTTTTATTTATTATGAGAGAGACAGACAGACAGAGACAGATACAGGAGACAGAAACAGAGAGAGACAAGCAAGATAGAGACAGAGATGAGGTGGGGGTGGAGAAGGGAGACAGGCAGAGAAACAGAAATGGAGAGAGGCAAAAGAGACAGAGAAAAAGATGGAGAAGAGAGAGGCAGAGAGAAACAAAGATAGAAACACAGAGATCAGAGGCACAAGAGAGACAGACAGACAGGAGAGATGGAGTGAGAGAGACTGAAAAAGAGAGGGAGGAAGAGCTAAAAAGAGAGAGAGGAGGAGGGAGAGATAAAAGAATATAATGAGGGAGAGAGAAAGGAATAAGAGAGAAATACAGAGATACAGAGAGAAACAGAAACAGGAGAGACAGAGAAAGATAGAGGAAGAGAGAGAGAGAGAGAGAGAGAGAGAGAAGAAGAAGAAGAAGAAGAAGAAGAAGAAGGAGGAGGAGGAGGAGGAGGAGAAGAAGAAGAAGGAGGAGGAGAAGGAGGAGGAGAAG
>NW_020948210.1:385-12977 GCF_900497805.2 Vombatus ursinus | reverse complement strand
AAGAAGAAGAAGAAGAAGAAGAAGAAGAAGAAGAAGAAGAAGAAGAAGAAGAAGAAGAAGAAGAAGAAGAAGAAGAAGAAGAAGAAGAAGAAGAAGAGGGAGAGATGAAAACTTATGGGGGAAAAAGGGTTTCTGTGGTTTATTTATAAATTTGGAAGGGCAGGGGGATTGAATGCATTGCTCATCACCGAATATAATACTTCAGATGGGCTCTGACCAGGACACACCCTGTGGGAATGTCACCTCCCTAGTCATGGACACCAGAGGTCTTATAACTCAGTTGACAGTGATCACATTTCCTTTCTTTGCTGTCAGGGCACTTTGGGGATTCCTGGTGAGCCTGGAGTCCATTAAACCTTCAGGCTATTTCAGTTAAACTGTTAGCTAGACGTATCTCCCCCATCCTGTGCTGGAAAGGTTTAACCACAGTTGAAGATGTTACATGTGTGCCTCACGAACATTGTCATGTTTGATTCAGCAGAGGTCTCTAGCCTGTCAACACCTTTTTGGTCTTTACTCTGTTGGCCAGTGTAGTAGCCCATCTCCCCAGCCTGAATGGTCTGTATAACTCAAAGCAGGCCATCAATGTCTTTATCCAAATATTTTATTGCAAAAATAAAATAAAATAAAATGAAAACTTGTTCAAATACTCCAGACCAGGCAAAGGTACCCAGACACCTCCCTCCAATTAGACATCAGGATTACTCATCGGCTAAGGTCTATGAACCAATTCCAAACTCAGGTCGGTGTGCAATCTCCTATCAATCTGTCTCCTCCCTCCCTAAGAGAACAGTCTGTTATTTTTTTCTAAAGTGCAAGTAAGTCAGATTCCCAGCATTCCCCAGATAGAGCAGAAGGGTCAACCTGCCCCAAAGGAGGAAACTCCTTTATTCTGGTGGGGCCTGCCCTTGGGGTACATGGCAATGACCTCTTCCTTTTCTAGGGCTCTCAAAGTTCTTCTGTTCATGGCCCATTGGAAGCAAAGCCTAGCTCCTGGTCTCTGGTAACTCTTGCCTGCCTTCGGCTGGGATAAAATTGGCTCTCGTTTGCCATCTTCTAGCAATGTTATCTGGGGCCCTGAAGGGCTTGACTCTCTTCAGTCTTTCCCTGTGTGGGCTGAGTCAGAGGCTCCTCAGTGTTGGAGGTCCCATAATACCTGGCCCGGTTTGTGCTATGCCTCTTCTAGTTTTCCTGCCTCGATAACTTGTGTGTCACAAGGCCAACATTTTTCTAACTGTCTTGGTTCTAGTCTTTCCCAGCTCCTTTCTCAATACAGAGAAAAGGGAAGCCCAGTTTGTTTTCCTCAGGAGACTCTAGGGAGATCCCTCCTCTCCATTCCTAAAGCCATTCCTGTCCTTCTCGGCAGCTCTTTCAAGCCAAGAAGAACTCTGCTTGGCATGCGAACAATCCCAGCAAGGTTTTGCCCTTACCTTCATCTCCTCAAAAATCAAAATATGCAAAATATGATGAAGATAAAGCTGATGGACTTGTTCCCTAGTTGAGATGGTAAGTGTGTATATGTGTGTGTGTATGTGTACACATGTGCATGTGTGAGCACACATCTGTGCCACTATAGCATGAAGGGATTCATGCTTCAGGCAGCTGCTATTAAGATGACCTTCAAGGCCCTTTCTGACTGTAAAAGTCTATGATTCTCTCATTTCTTACTCACACCACCCATCAATGAAAGTATTTCTGGAAAGTAGCTCCCCTCCAGAGTGAGGGTCCTTTTGATGAGAAATATCTTGTATTTACCAGACAAAAGGATGTAGCTAATGCTCAGGAAGGTGCCCTCTCTGATGGAATGTCACAGCATCTCCTCAAAGTAGGCTGTTTTCCATGATTGGGTCTTTAGCAGAGCATGATCCATTCATGGTACACAGAGAGGATCATATGAACAGCATCCAAAAAAATGAGTGTTTGCTGGCAATAACCTGCCCCCACGGTGGGCACAGCCTCAGCCCTGAAAGGTGTCATCCCCAATGATTTTGTTGTATACAAGGAAACCAGCTCAATGCCACCTTCTGCATGACCCCCATGAGCAGTCTGCTTCAGGGAGGTGGGCAAAGCTGAGGAGCCCAGCTGGGGTAAAGGTCAAAGAGGGTAAACTCAATCTGCTCAATGCCTAGTTCAGAATCTTGTGCTTGGTTAGTGTTTTCAGTGGCAGGAGGGACAGGGTGCTGGGGCTGGACCAGAAGGGTCATGTCACAAGCTGACCCTTAAAATGGGCACAGATGCCTAACAATTAATAAGTAGATAAGTGGTAGGAAGCTTAGTGGGGTGGGGGGGCATTCAAAACTGCCAATGGAAATAAAAATGAGGCAGGTTAACCCTTAGAGTTTCAGTAGAATGAGGCAGACAGAGAGCGCAAAGTTCGAATGATAGCACATGTTCCTGAAGTCCAGAAGAGCTAAGCCCTCATCAGCCATAGAAGAGTGAAAGAGAAATCTCAGACGACCAGAGCTAAGAGCTCAAAGGGGCCTCTGAGGCAATTGCGGGCAAGCCCCTCACTTTGCAAGTGAAAACTTGAGGCCCAGGAAGGTTGTGATTTGCCTGTGGTGCCTAGGAAGCAAGTGGCAAAGCTCTAATTTGGACCCAGATCCTCTGCCTGATTCCAGATCTAGCCATCTGTCTCCTTCTGATGAGAAAGGGGAATCTAGACAGAATGCATAGAGATCAACACACTCTTTGGAATCCACCCTGGAATCCACTCATGGATGGACTCCAGAGAAATTCATGTTGCGCTTGGTTTTGGTTTGTTTGTTTTCCATGTAGACTTGGCTTTCCAATCCTGTGCAGTTTTGGAAGGAGGTTCTGGCCAGCCCCATCCACAGTGAGGATGCCTGTCTTCCTGCTTCTAATGTTCCCATTGTCCTTTAAGCTTTCAGGAACAAAGACTTGATAAGGCAAAGAAGCCTTCAGTTTTTAAGGAACAAGTGATCAGTAAAAAACAGATTCCCTTTAATTCATTAACAAAATCAGTAGTCAAGGAGTAAATCTGGTTACCTTGGAAATGGTCTTTGGAAATGATTTTATTTTGCCTCAACAGACATGTGGTTGAACAGTGAACCCTGGGTAGCATTTAGCCAAGAGAAGTTTCCTGACTTTCTTTTCTCCTTTAACACATCAATAACTATCTGAATTTAAGCTGAGACTCTAATATTCCATTTCCCTGTACTTTTAATGCCTTTGCATGCCTCTATAGGCCCAAAGCAACTAGATGTTGTCACAGTGAAATGAAATATTCAAGAGACATAAAAAATATTAAAATCCAGTTAGGTACAATCAGGTATTTTATTTTTCTAAGCAGCAGAATTCCTACCAAATTGTACTTCAACCTTTGTTCAATAATAAGTATGTGCCATGTGCTGAGAGGAGGCATGGCCTCATAGAGATGCTAATGCATTTGGAGGGGCCACACTAGAGAGGCAAGAGCTAACAAACTGGAAGTAATGAAGCTGGCCCTGTCTTCAGTGGCTTTCCATCAATTACCTACCATGGGGCCCAAGATTCACTGGGAAAAACCCCTAAGATTGTCAAGTCAATATTTGTGAAGTGGCCTCTATGTGAAGCACTTCCTAAGAAAGAAATAAAGTTTAGACTATGACTGCTCCCCACAAAAACCACAGCATCACCAAGATGGAAGGGGGCTCTGAGGCCAAAGCTGGCTCTCCCAAATGTTCTGGCAAGATACCATTGAGTCTCCACTGGGAGCTCTCCATGGAGGAAAATCCACCACCTCTCACTACAGCCCATTACACTTCTGAATAGCTCTTCTGTTTTCCTTCTGTGACGGCTAAGGGATGCTGGCAGTGTCCGTGTGATGCTATTCTATAGAAAGGACCAGGTACTGGCAATCAAACATTCATCAGGACCTCGATACTCAAGACCTCAACATCAGAGGGTCTTCTGAGAGCTCAGGATTTCAGGTGACATTTGAAAGAAGCCAGTGAAGCCAGAGATGGTGATGGGGAAGGAGAACAGTCTAGACATGAAGGAGAGTCAGAGAAAATAGCAGGAGACTGGAAAGACAGACGAAGAGATGCTAAGTTATAAATGGCCTTGAATGTCAAACAGGATTTTATATTTGGTCCTGGAGGCAATAAGGAGCCACTGAAGTTTATTGGGCCAGGAGATGACATGTATGAACTTGTGTTTTAGGACAATCCCTTTAGTGGCTGAATAGAGGATAGACCAGAGCAGGGAGAGACTTGGGGCAGGCAAACTCTAGCCTACTGTCCATAGGGTCCGGCAGCTATTGCCTTAGTCTAGGTGAGAAGTGATGAGGGATTGCACCAGGGTAGGGCAGTATCAAAGGGGAGAAGGAGACATATTTGAGAAATGTTGTAAAGGAGAAATCAACAAACCCTGGCACCATATGGGGTATGGGGAGTAAGAGATAGTGAGGAGTTGAAAATGGCACATAGGATGAGAGCCTGTGTGACTGGGAAGGTTGTGTTGCCCTCAACAGTAATGAGAAGTTTTGGGTTAGAGTCTGAGTCAGAATGAGGGAGCATTCAAACACTACTGCAGAGAGCACAACTCTGATGGGCTGGTCACATTGTTCAAAGGCCAAACATACATTTGCCTATTTTACTGACCATTTTACAGAAAACTCACACATACAAGGCAGGCACTTGCCTGGAAATCAGAAGAAGTGATATAAAAACATTCTCAAGGTCTCTCTGTAGAACTTTGGAACCAATTGTATGACATAGGAGACAGTGGCACAGGACCACCCACCACCTTATACCCCCATTAAAGAAGGCACTGTGCTCTATGAGGGAAGCTGAATTACAGAAGCTCAAAAGAAGTGGGATCTGTGCACATTTAGAGCCATGTCCACTCCCAATGTTCCTAGGGACTATTTATGCCCAACCTGTGGTAGAGCTTTCTGAGCTCATATGGGTCTGATCGGTCCAACAGTTGGACACACTGTACTTTGACCTCAACATCATAATGTTATTTTGGTCCTCTTTGAGCACAGAGGACAACAACCAATAGGGAAGTTGGGGAAGTTTGTGGTGGGGGAAGACAATGAATTCTATGGCAAACCACTGCAATATCTTTGCCAAGAAAACCTCAAGTGGAGACAAGAGAGCTGGACACAACTGAAAAATGACCGAACATATTCAATTGAAGATGTCTACCAAACATACAGTTTAAGATATCTGAAAGGTGCAAGACTGGTGGAAAGCAGGGAGGTTAGGGCAGAATAGATAGATTGCAGAGTCATTAGCACAGAGGTGATAACTGAATCCCTGAGAGCTGATGAGATCACCTGGTGAAGGAGGATGGAAGGAGGACAGAGACCAGGCTGGTACAGTAGGAGGTGCCGGTGTATCTGTAATACAGATAGGAGTAGTATTGGCAGCCAAGCCTGGCCCCTTGCTGCCCTCCCTCGAAGGACACTTGAAGCAGGAGATCAAAGGTGGCCATAATACAAAGTCACGCCTCTTCTCCCCTAAGGCTGGAGCCCAGGTGAGTGCAGCATTACCTTGAACAAATCATTGGTAACCTCTTTGGGCCCCACTTCCTCGTAGGTAAAATATGGGGTTTCTGCTACCTCTCAGTCTTTTCTACCACGCTCCAAAGATTTGTTGTGTAGTCATCTAAGTAGTGACTCTACCCTTTTTTCACCTATACACATAGGTGTGTGTGTATTTATTTTCATATCTGACAAAATAATTCTAGGTGTCACAGCCCAGCATCAGTGATGGAATAGGAAAAAGGCAAAGATTGCCCTCCCTTAGACAGGAGGTACTCCTGCAGTTCCAGTTAATACATCCAGCTCACCTCCACTGTTAAATCCCCTATGTCCTAAAGACTTTTCATCACGCCATGGCCTTGAAGCCTTGTGGGGAACACACAATCATGAGCCTTGCAGGTCTTTCTGGCTAGTAGCACTCTCCTTGTTTAAACCTTTTGAAAAGAGTGTCTACCCAGGGAGCTTGAGGGAAGATAAATTGTGGAGAAAATAAAATTATGTCATACAAACACACACACACACACACACACACACACACACACACACACACACACACTCCCCAAGGGAGCAGAACAGGGAAGTGGCAAGAATGCAGAATTCTCTTACTTGGGGTATTTACATTTTCATTAAGGACTCTAAAAAACAAAGGCCTTTCAAATCCAAAGGAATGAACTGTCAATAGTGGCATGTGACAGGCAGATGGAGGACTCCTGAGCCAAAGGTTCTATTTTCCCTCTCCATTCATCTGTTCCTCTCAAAGTTGCTGAACCCAAGCCTTAAACGACTTGCCTGCTAATATCGAGGGAGAATCAATGTGGACCCATTTAAGGTTTCAGTCCTTGAGTTTACATTTGTCTTCCCCTAGTGCCTGCCCATTCTTTCAGTAGATCAGCCTAGGAGTGGGGTCTGTAAGGGGGAGGTGGAGGTGAAAAAAAACCCTGCTTCAATCTGCACTCAGAGTCCATCAGCTCTCTCTCTCCCTCTGGAGGCAGATAGCATTTGTCATCAGGAGTTCTTTGGCGTTGTCTCAGATCACTGTGTTGCTGAGAATATCGAAGTCATTCACAGCTGATCATTGTACAATGTTGCTATTACTGTGTACACTGTTCTGATTCTGCTTATGTGCTTTGTATCAGTTCATGTAAGTCTTCCCAGGCAAGACTGCTCTTTCCTCAGTTAACAATTATCTCCAAATTGAATGACCATTTCTTGCCCCCACGTCCCTGATACTTCCCTCTCTAGATTTTCAGGACAGTGTTCTCCCCTGGTTCCCCTCCTATCCCAATTCCTCCTTCATAGCTTCCTTTCCCGGATCTCCATCCAAGTCTCACCCAGTAACCATCAGTGTCCCAGAGGGCTCGGGCTTGGGCTCTCTTCTCTTCTCCCTCTATACAATTTCTCATCAGCTGCAATGGATTCAATGATCATTTCTATGCTAATGATTCTTAAATCTCCCTGCCCAGCCCTAATCTCTCTGCTGACCTCCAGTCTTGCCTCTCCAACTGGTATTCAACATCTTAAACTTAACATGCTTCGTTATCTTGTCCCCAAGAGCAGACCCTCTTCTAAACATCTCTATCACTGTCAAGGGCCCCACAAGGCTTGGAGTCCCCCAAGCTAACAATTATTCTGGGGATATCCTCAACTCCTCAACCTCTCTCACCCCCCCCCCCCCTTTCCCATCTCTTGTCAAGGTCAGTCAGTTTTTACCTCTGTAACAACTCTCCTCTGATACTGCCATTCCCCAGTGCAGGCCCTCATGTCCCCATGCTCACTCACTCACTAATGACTTCCTGTCACCTACAGAATCAAATACAAAATCTTCTTTTTGGCATTCAAAGCCCTTCCTGACCTATCCCACCCCACACACCCATACACCCACATGCATACATTTTCCAGTCTTCTTGCCCCTTCCACTCTCCCACATACTCGTCCAGCCAGTGACACTTGCCTCCTTTCTATTCTTCTCTCTCTCTCAACTCTGGGCATTTCCCTGGCTGTCCCCATACCCAGAATCCTCTCCCTGCTCACCTCTGCCTCCTAGAGAGCCTTTCTGGCTTCCCTCAAGTCCCAGTTTCAATCCTACCTTCCACAGGATGCCTTTCCTTATCACTCTTAATGCTAGAGTCTTTCCTCTGTTGATTACTTTCAAATATATGTACACATGTGTGTAGGTATACATATATGTGTCCATATACACAAAGGGGGGAAGGAAAAAGCACTGTTTGTCCAAAGTTATTTGGGTGTTTTCTCCCCATTTGAGTTCTGCTCTTTGAGGGCTGTATTTGGCCTTTCTTGTATCCCCAGCACTTAGCGTAATGCCTAACACATAGTAGGTGCTTCATTCATTAGTTACTGACAGACTGTTCACATGACAGACTGAGTTCCTTTCTTCTGCTTCCTTCTTATTTGTATTTTTGCGCCAAATTTTAGAAAAATGGCCACATTTTTTTCTTCCCCAATGAGAGATGAACTTTATTTTTAAAATGCAGTGACTTTTATTGAGCACCTATTGTGTGCCAGGCAGTGCTCTCACTTTTAAGACTAGAAAGACAAAATTGAAAAGACCCCTCCCTGCCCCCGAACCTGATGCCTCATTTGGGTGAGCTGCTTGCCACTGGTGACCTCCCAGAAGCCCTGAGTGATAGGAGCCATAGAGAGGACCAGCCAACTGGCCAGAAGGCGATGGGATGGGGAGCCTCTGTGATCTGCCTCAGGGGCCATGGCCACGCTCCGATCCACTTCTTACTTTGTCTCTTTCAGCAAGGCCCCTGACCCAGATCCCAACATGCTAATCAGAGGATGGCCCCTTTTTTGGGCCCTGAGGTAGCTGTTGCTCTGACCCCTTTCTTGCTCCCAGCTGCCTGGCCTTCACTCTCCCCTTGCGCCCAGGTTTTTCCCCCAATACCCTTCCTAGGCAATATGCAGTTGTGGAGGGAATTACTCTCTGCAGTTTGCCCATGAAATGAAAACTCCTTGGTGAGTGGACTGGCCATCCCTCCTTGACTTTCGGACCCTGAGGAGCCCATCGGGGTGGGGATGGTCTTCCTGCGCTGTTCCCAGCATAGAGAAGAGCATGGGGGAGGCAGAGACGGCTGCCTGGCAGGCTCTGTTCCACCCCAACATTTGGCATCAAGTGTCTCAAGTCCTCCTTGTTTTCAATCGTGACATTTCTCCATGCTCAGATGCCAATGTGATGTAACATTTCTTTTTGATGTTCTAAAATGGGTCTGGCAGCTACTTTGGCTGAACACAGAATCAGCATGGGAGTCTGTTAAAAAACTTTCTGGTTGCTGGTCTTATCTCCCTTCCAGCTCTTCCTTCTGAATTACCACTGCCTTCCCTCCCTCCCAAAGTAGCCATGGGACACACACCTTTCCACAACTTCCCTGCCTGGATCTCTCATGGAGATTTGGAAGTGATCAGGGCTCAAAACAGAGGAAGACCTGCTTTGGCAGATCTAACCAAGCTGAGCTGAGGACACTCCCTTCCCCGGGAAGATTGGCTGACCCAGTCCCTCTGAGGGACTATCTCAGGGAAAGAAGCTTTGGAACAACAGAACACTAAAACCCAGCAAGTTGGAGTCCTGAGGAGCCCAGCAGTGACCAAAAGCTTTGGAATGTGGAAGGGACTAATTGGTACTTTATCTTATCCTAAATATCTTGTTGGCAGGGTCCAAAAGCACATCCAAGGACATTTTGTCTTTAATTGAGACTAGTTAACTCATTCTGAAGCAGATATATACCATTTAAACCATGGTTGTGATGTGATGGAGCTTAGAACCAGAGGAAAGGGATTCTGTCCTCTCCCTCCAGCTTAGAACCAGAGGGAAGGAACTTTGTCCTCTCCCTCCAGCTTAGAACCAGAGAGAAGGAATTCTGGGTCCTCTCCCTCCAGCCCTGCCAGAGTGACTTGAGGGGCAGACACCAGAATGGTGCAGCTACCTCTCTTGTTTTGCAAAGAAGGCCTGAGAGCTGCAAGTCAATTCTGCCCTCGGCTGGGTGCCGGTGGGGGGTGGAGTACCGATGCACTCCCAAGGCTGCCCTCACGTATGTCTGGATGGGTCTGAATTGAAACCACAATAAGAAATGAATTCAGTCTAGCCAATAATAACCTTTGAAGAGCCACAGACAAGCTCCTAGAGCAGCCCAGATGTTCGGCCTCTTGTAACGACTGATGGCACCTGGGGCTCTGGCCACGATCCTGAGAGGTGGGCCACACTCGGGAAGTCCAGGGAACCCAGAGGCTGGACAAGCTGGACAGCTTTAGGCCAAGCCTCCTTGCAGCAAAAGCAGACCTGTCTAGTATCTAGATAGTGTTGTTTCCCACTCAACACACTCAAAAGCAGGGCTGCCAACACGGCATTGTCGTGGCCTGGCCCCGGACCCCTGGGCCCTCAACCCTGGCCACTCTGCCCAGCCTCATCCCTGGTGCCTGCAAAAGACTTCAATGTTGTCACAGAGAGCTTAGGGTCACTAGCAAAGAGGAGCACAGGTCAAAGGGGCAGTCTTCTTCTCATGGCCAGTGCCACATGCCCTCTACACTACCCCACACGTTTCGAGAAGTAGATTTTAAAATCAATCTTTATTTTGCAAAATAGAGCTGAAGTCAGTGAATCACTGCTTTTTAATACTCCCTGTCAGGAGCTCCCAAGTAAATAATTCAGTGATGAATGAATGAATGAATGAATGAAAAATCAAACATTTATCAAGTGCTTACCATGTACCAGCCACAGGTGAAAAACACACAAGCTAAGACAGTTCTTGCTTTCAAAGACCATTCCCCTTGGGAAGTGGAGGCCAGGGAGGGAGTGCTTTGATCTGATCAATGAGTGGGCCCCATTGACACAGCCCTTCCTTGGAGGATGGCAAAGTTGATTGGATTATGATTCCTTCTAATGGTCTTATAGAAGGCTGACCTTTAGAATAAAAGTCCTTCAACTTTTACAAAGAATTTTATGTATAAATATATGCATATGTGTACATATAAGAAATATGTATATACAATATAACATACATGTATGTATGTACATATACTTATACATACACAAGTCTTAGTGCAGTTTTAGGCTATTCAAATGTAAAACTGCACTAAAACTTTTGGGACACTCTGTGTACTATTTCCTTTGCTTTTTACAACAACCCTGGGAGGCTGGTGGTAGTATTATCCTCATTTTATGGAGGAGGTAAGCAAAGCAGACCAAAGTCAAGTGACTTGACTAGAGTCACCAGATTAGTAAGTGTCTGAGGGAGGATTTGAACTCAGGTCAACTCTGACATCAAATGCAGTCTATTATCCATGGTGCCACCTCTTGCTGCCTCAAACAGTTGAGAGCTATTCTTATTTGTTGAAACTGTTCATGCTTCTAAAATGAGCCCCTAAGTTTTCAAGAGAATTGGCAATAGCTGTTTTGTTACTGTTTCAGAAGTGGGTCCCAGAGGTAATATGTTGGGGTGTTGTGCAAAATCAGGGGACAGAGTGGAGTCAGACCTCTTCAGAACCATCTCTCTCTCTCTCTCTCTCTCTCTCTCTGTCTCTCTCTCTCCAGTCTAGTCCAACTTGGCTAACTTAAAGGTTTCTAAAACTCAAAAGAAAGTACTTTGGAAAAAGAGACTGTGAGGAATCCAGGATAAAGAAATTAGCATTTCTATCATTAAATTTCCCTTGAGTTCCATGTGCATGGAAGGAGAGAAAATACCGTTGAAAATGGCTTTGGGAAAAAGTGGGACTGCAATGCTGGGAGAGAGAGTTCAGCTAATGCTACTGAAAGTCTCTCAGCTGGGGGTTTTCCATATGCTTTTTTCGGTGAGGGTCCCAGAGGGACATTATGGTCAGACCCTCTGCAGTGGGTAGCAGACATCCCTTCTCCTCCTTCCACATCCTTGTTATTTCCTGCAGGACCCTAGCAGCTGTCCTCAGGTTGGTCACCCCAGTGTTCTTCCAGGTAGAAAGATGGCCAGCTTTGTGGAAACCACATTTCTGTCTCATGATGTCACACAGACATCTTCATCTTAGTCAGCCCTTCTATTCAATAAAACTACCTCCCCACCCCCTTTCTTCTTCTTTTTTTTCTTCCATATTAACTGAGTGAGTTGGGGTTTTACATGGCCTGCTTTCTCCTGGTTTTTCATCTGCTGTCTGTTATTCATTCAAATGGTTACTAATTATAGCCAATGCCTGCTTAGTCTTGCCTCTGAGCTATCAGGTTACTGCGAGACAGGAGCCTAGGAAGGCCCTGGACCATGGGCCTGGCAGAGATTACCCACAGATTGCTGGATCTGGTCTCCACCAGCCCAATGGTGATGTGCGTGTGTGTGTGTATGGGGGGGGAGGGATATCTGCAACCACAAATGCACGGCTACCCATGGATTAACCACAGCCTGGCAGGAAGAAGACAAATGTACCTGTCTTTACTGGGTATTGTGAGCCAGGAGGATGGGTCCACCCAGGCACAATGATTGTAGCTGAAAAATCTGGGAGGGGGCACTGCTAGGAAGGGGGGGGTTGGCTGGGGTTCCTTTTGCCTCTTGAGGGCCTGGGCACAAGTCCAATCCAACCATCCCATATATACCAACAGAACCAGGCAATGATTATCTCTCGAACAGTACAGGAGTTCTAGCAGAGCCCTGCCCTCTGTGCTTTCAGGGCAAGACCTCCCAGCAGCTCCACGAGCTGGAGGGCCACCAGGGGCAGAGGACATTGGGAAGAGGATCCTGAATTGCCCTAAGGGTCCTGCCTGGCCAAGCTCCAAGACTTTGAATTCCTGAAGCCATCCTCTTTTTCCTCTTTCCTCATCCCCCTACTCCACCCGCACCCCCACCCACCCCACCAATTTCTGAGGAGGCAGAGTGTGGTTACTTAAAGACCAGGTGTAGGCTAGAGGTAACAATGGCCTCTGTCAGTATCTTCAGAGTCAAGACCCTCCTGGCTAGGGCAGGAAGGAGAAGGGATGCACAGCCCCAGGGAATGGAAGAAGCCTGGCAGAAGTGGGCTAGTGTGAAGGCTTTGACCCTAATTAATGATCCTCCCCTTGATGAGCAGGGCCCTGATTCAGGTCTCTGCGCTGGCGGGGGGGGGGGGGGGGGGGGGGGGGGGGGGGGGGGG
>NW_020948210.1:0-285 GCF_900497805.2 Vombatus ursinus | reverse complement strand
GGGGGGGGGGGGGGGGGGGGGGGGGGGGGGGGAGGGGGGAGTAGAAGGAAGCAGCAAAGCACCGACCCTCCAGTAACAGTGAAGAAATGGCCCCAAAGTGCCTACAGAGTAGGAGGCCACCCGTGGATACTCATAAACAGGGACCCTCACTGATGGAGACACAGACAAAGTCATACAGATACTGGGCTGGCTGGCAAGCCGTAAAACTGACTAGGGAGCTCGCTCTCTCTCTCTCTCCCTCCCTCTCTCTCTCTCTCTCTCTCTCTCTCTCTCTCTCTCTCTCTC
>NW_020948209.1:16889-30065 GCF_900497805.2 Vombatus ursinus | reverse complement strand
CTCTCTCTCTCTCTCTCTCTCTCTCTCTCTCTCTCTCTCTCTCCTTTCCTATCGTCCCTCGCTTTCCTCTCCTTATCCCTCCTCCCGCAGCAGTTAGCGCTGCACCCTTCTTTCCTCCCTCCTTTCTTCTCTCCCTTCTCGATTTTCTCTCCCCAACTCGGGGAACAGTAGTAGCTGCTGTCAGGTGCTCCCCCCACCCTACTCCACTGATTGTGCCCTGCCTCCCTTGAGCCTGCAGCAGCTGGGGACAGAGTGGGTAAAGCTGAGCATGAGGTTAGAGCCATAAGTGGCAAGGCTGAGGAGGGCAAGGGAAAGCAGCTGCAGCCCCCGCCACCCCACCCCACCCCCCAAAATACAGCAGCTCCACGATCGTGGCGGCCCCTGTGGCAGGAGCTCCACATTGCCTCCAGGCTGGGGTGCAGCGCTAAGTGCTGCGTGGGAGGAGGGACCGGGAGGGAAAAGAGAGGGACGACAGAAAAGAGGAGGGGAGGAAGAGAGGGAAGGAGAGAGAGCGGCAGACAGAGAGAGAGAGAGAGAGAGAGAGAGAGAGAGAGCGCCAGAGAGCCAGAGAGCCAGAGAGCCAGAGAGCCAGAGAGCCAGAGAGCCAGAGAGCCAGAGAGCCAGAGAGCCAGAGAGCCGCAGCCCCCAGACCAAGCAGGGGAGCCGCGGCTGGAAGGCCAGGAGTAGGCGAGGGACAGCGAGAAGCCGGAGCGGTGCAGAGGAGAGAGGAAGCCAAGAGAAAAGAGAGAGGGAGGGAGGGAGAGGAGGGCGAGGCGGCGCTGGCAGCCAGCACACAGACTCAGACTGGCAGCTGGGCAGCCGCTGGGGAGGGGAAGGAGGACAAGGCAAGGGTGAGGGCAGCGGATAATCGAGAGAGGCCAGGGTGCGAGGCAGGCGCAGACCAGCACACAGGCAGCCCCGGGCACACAAGCGGCCCCGCACGGCCCGGGCGCCTCAGGAGCCGAGCCAGGGGTGGCCATCGGCACCTCCCTTCACCACAGCCCGAGGCCGGAGGAGCGCCAGCCGGGTGAGGAGCCTGCAAGCCAGGCAGCCAGCCCCCGAGCACGCATCCCCGCCGGCCCGGCCGCCAGCCCCTGCTCCGGGAGCCAGTGGGTCCAGCAGCAGCCAGCCCCATCGCCCTAGCCCTGCGTACGAAACAAACAAACCGAGTTCGCCAGAGCGATCACGGGCGCAGCGAGCCCGGGCCGAGCCGGACGGAGGCACCGCCGGAAAGCAGCGCCCGCATAGCCCAGGTAAGGGGCCAGCCCGCCCGCGCGTCCGCCCGCCTGTCCATCTATCCGTCAGTCCATCAGTCTGTCTACGTGCCTCAGTCCGTGTCTCTCGGTCCCTGCGCCTGCCCTGCCTCTCCCGGTCCCTGTTCAGCTGCCAGGGCTGCTCGAGCCGCCTCCGCCACTGCCTTTGTCTGCCTCCTTCCGTCTCCTTTCTGTCCCTTTGCCTTTCTCAGGGTTCGGGAGATTCACTTTGCTGGCCTCGGCCGACTCAGTGTGTGTGTGTGTGTGTGTGTGTGTGTGTGTGTGTGTGTGTGTGTGCCCTAGCCGCCTACCTAGGGGCCCCTTTAAGCACTCCCCCAGAGAACCCCCCAAAGCTTGGAGGGAAGTCTGCCCCCAGACAGAATGGTTGGGGGCGGGGGCGAGAGTTGAAGAACGACTCAGGTCTCTGCCCGAGCCCTGAAAAGTTGTCTAGTGTCTGGAGGAGGGGGGGAGGGGCACTGCAGGTGGGCCCCAAGGGACTTGCTGCCTCAGTGGTCGTCTTGGGGAGTGGGGGGTGGAATGAGAGACCAATGTCCCTTGTGTTTCCCACCAGCTCGAGGGGAGGCTCCCTGCCTCCTCTTTGTAACTCGGTGTCGCGTCTGCTGTTGTGTCTGGGGGACGCTGCACGCTGAGCTCCCTGCAGACATACTGAGAAAGTTTTCTTAGTCGGAGACTTGTCTGTTTTCATGATGCCAGGAAGATGAGGCCAAGGCTGGGGGCTGGGGGTCGGGACCATAGTCCTTTTCTCTGAGGATAGAGGATCTGTGGAACAGGGAAAGTGACAGAGAAAGGGAGTGGAAGGGAGGGCAAATGTCAGAGAGAGAGGGAGAGAGGGAGGGAGGCGCAGGGGCTTGAACCGAGCTAGGGCATGGACCTGCCAGGGCATTCCGAGGTTTGCCTGGAACTGCAGGAAGGAAGGACAGCTGCAGGCCGGTGCCGAAGGAGAGCTACTGCTTGGCAGGCCCCTCCATCCCTTCCTATTGCCCCCCCCCCCCCCTCAGGATTCTAGTTCACCAAATTTGATTTAAATCGTGTAAGGGAATCTCGATCACAGAAAAGCATCCAGGAAGGATTTGGAGTTGGGTTGGGTTTGTCGTTTTGCAGATTCAAAGCTTACACTTTTGGTTGGGACTGAGGCAAAGAGACAGATAAATGTGAGTGAGATGAGTCTGGGCCACCCTTGGCCCACACTGCCCTACTTCATAGGTCCTAGTTGCTTCCCACATGGTTCTGGGTCCCCATACCGAAGTAGGTCATTTCACCTTCAGGGAAGGTGATGCCTCTTCCAGTGCTCTTGGCTAAATCCAGAGAACTTTGGTCCTTATGAGTCAGCTGGTCCTTCCTGGGGCTTTTGGACTGGATGGGGGTGGGGAATAGGAGGCCAAGGCTGGCCAGGGCCAGGGGCAACTGTCTTCAGATTGTGTTGATTGCCATCCATCAGATCCTGCACTTCCTCTGGTAATTACATGGAATCCCATCCCTTTCCCTACTCACTAATCTAAACCATTTAGAATGGCTGAGGGTGTGGGGATAGGGAGAGGTCTCAGCCCTGGGAACTCTGAGATGATATTCCTCTCTACGTAGTCCTTGTTATTCCTGCCTGTGTGTGAGCCCTGTGTTTTCACCTCCTATGGGGTTTGTTTGCTCCTGGAGGAAAAAGAAAATGATGCTGGAAATTGACTACAAGCATCTTTTGGTTCCCGGTTCATCTAGGCAGGTACCCAGGGGGCTGGGCTGCTATAGGTACCCATGAGGGGATAATCACTAAAGATGACTTGGTACATTGAGGAAAATAAAGAGGATAGATTCCCCACATCTGGAAGGGAGCTTTAACCCCATATACCCCTGGAAACTGTCCTCCACTGTCTTAAGTCTCTTCATGTTGCAGCAGATACGTTTTGTTTTTGCTATTTGGTCCATTTTTGCCTTGGATGGCTGTTGGTCTGAGTGTGCAGATCGTCAATCTCCCAATGACTTTGTTTCCCAGGTCTCACCTAAGCATGATTACCTTGAGGATTCTGGGCCCCATTCCCTGGCAGAGCAGCCTCTACCTGGGCACTCTGGGACTGTCCAGTTTTGTTGCTCACAAATGAAGGAACACTTCCTTCAGTGCCCAGGTAGGAAGCATCATGGACCAGCAAGGACTGCCAGATACCATGGGATGCGTAGATGAGAGGACATTACCACATCACTCCTCTGGAGCATTGTGTAAGAGCACTTGAACCCTGTGAATGTCATGAAAAATCTCAGATGAGGTAGAGAGCCCCACAGAGTTTTAGAGCAAACTCCACCCCCTACCCCCACCCCTGTACCATCTCACCACAAAAAAAAAAACAGTTTAGAAGAAATTCATGATTTGTGTATTGTGTGTGTGTGTTTGTGTGTGTTCTGAAAAGTTAGGCTAACTGAAGTGGGGCCTGCAGTACAGGTATACAAAGCCAGACATGGTGTTTTCCTTCTAATGTCTAGGGCATGGGTCCTTGAGTCCAGGAGAGGAGTGAAATTTGTGGTCTAGGTGAGACACTTTCTTTCTGGTCCTATGAAATATTTCCGGACAAACTGAGAAATTATAGTAACCTCAAGCAGCCTGACACATGTGGCTTCCCTCCTTTCCTCTCCTCTCCTCTCCTCTCCTCTCCTCTTTTCTCCTCAAGGCTGAGGGTTTAGACAGTAAGCCATCAAACCAGGAAGATGTCCTTAAAGTTGCAAGAAGATTCTGAGGCTCCCTTTCTTCCCTCCCCACCCTTATGGAAGAATTATAAACTATCTCCTCCAACATCTTTTTTTGTCACAGTTAGACATTCCAAAGGTGGATGTAGCTGCCCTAGCCAGGAGCCATTTTGCTTTTTGTGACACAGACTGGGACAGGGAGGAGAGGTGTTCACCAAACCTCAAAATCACGCAAATGAAATGTTAAAGAGATTGGTATATTGGCAGCATCTCCATCCTTATAGATCAGGTGGAAAGAGTTCTATTGGCACTAATAGTCCATTTTAGCAGGATATTATTAGGGGGAGACTGTTTCTTTGTTGGAAAATGCCTGGTAATGGAATATCAGAGTAATTCTAAGGAAAGGCAAGCTGTCCCCAAAGAGAAAGGATGATGAATTTGAAGTTAACTTTGTGCCTATTTCTGCCAACCAGAAAAATGTACAATGTATTTTATCCTTTAAATTATGTCCAGGTACAAATGAATGCTGATGATTGGGAATGAACCAAATCAGCAACTCTGTGCAAAATGCACTGCAGGGGCCAGGGAGGGGGGAAGTCAGAGGAGGGGCTGGCTTTTGTAGGTTCGAGATACAAACCTTCCAATAGGAGGAGGGGAAAACAACAGACCACCTGGGTCCTAGGACTTGGCCACTTTAAAAATGAAACTGACAGGCATGCAGAGGCAAGTTCTGACCCCTTCTTCAGGCCTTAGGAGTCATTGGGCATTTATTTTCCTCTGAGGTCAAGGAGAATTTTGTCTTCAGAGAGGAAAGACAATCTCATACTATGTGCCCAGAACTGAGAGACATGGAAGTGAAATGTGAGCTCCTATCGCCTCCGAGGTGATGGCCCCTGAGCAGCTGCATTCACACACACACACACACATACATGGATGTGACAGCATGGGACTCCACTCTTTCTGAGGCCATGGAAAGGTATTGTCTAAATGGTGAGAGTCAGTACTATGCTGACATTGGGCTCACCAGCATAACAGGAGTAGGTAGCTGTAAATGATAATCATGGAGGCTGTTTTATTTCATATCCTGGAATGGCAAGCTGGAGGGGTGGGCTTGGGGTGGAGAAGTCCTAGTCTAACTCACTTATGTGGAATTTGTCCAAGTCGTCCCTCTTCCCTTATATTAAGGAATGATCATTTTGTAGAAAGCATCTTAGTATCCAGCATCCCAGAAACCAAAGGGCATTTTCCTCCTCATGTTTAAAATAAAATATGAACTGCAAGAGTGAAATGATTGTGCCCATACCGGCCATCTGAAAGCCCTTCTCTTACTGCAGAAGCAGGTCAACGCCACATGCGGGGCCTGGGCTCTTGTCTCCTAAGGTACCTGTGGTGGCACTATCCCTTTTTCCTACTTAACATGGGCTTGATTATGCCGAGTCCTGATGTCCTGATTTCCCGGAGACCTTTACATTGACATCAGTTTTACATATCTTTGATTAAGCCTGAGCCTCATGGCTGAGCAGCTGGTGACAAGTGTTTCCATGTTATAGCTGCCCTGTAATATGATAAGTGCACATGGCCTGTGTGTATCATGTGTGTGTGTGTGTGTGTGTGTGTGTGTGCTCTCATGTGCTTGAGTGCGCTTGCATGGGCGCGCCTGCTCATCCTTTCACAATGCCCCAGATGAAAAGAGGAAGTGGCCGTGGTCTGCTTGCTCAGCCTTTTACTGGCTTGTGGCCAGTGTTGGGGTCTTCTTATACCCAGAGCATCACCCCCTCACCCAACCCCCTTTTGGACAGTGGAAAGAGGGAGGCCAGCAAGACACCCTCACTCTGAAGCTCCCAGAAGCTACAGCTCAGTCTTAGTGACGCAGACAAAGCTACAGACAGTTGATATGGACAGAAAGTGGGAGAAAAAGCTGGGGCACCTGGCACAGCTATCCCCCTCAGCTACACACGCTGGGCTCTGGCTTTGCCAGAGAAAACAAACCAAACAATTAAAGGGGGCTCTGTGACTTCATAAGTGAAATAGATGAATGAATCAATGAATGAATGAGAAAGCATTTACTGTGTGCCAAGTCACTGTGCCACCTTGCTACATTGCTTGATGTGCTGGGACTTCTTTTGTAGACAGACATTTACTTGGATTTTTTGGGGGCAAGTTTTGAGATTTCAGTCACTTCCCCTGACTGAATTCCAATTGTAAGGAGCATCTGTTTCCATAGGAAAGAAGGGGCTTCAGTCTTCTCGAAGTGTCCACCATTAACCAAATAGCCCTTGTCAGCACTTGCTGCCTTCTTTTTATTCAGTTAGTTTTTATCTATCCAGTGTTTCCAAAAATCTTGTCCCTGGCAAATCATTCAAGAAATTCTATAAGGAAAGCAGCTGGGTCTTGGAACTGAACAGGAGCCCCTTCCTAAATGTGCTGCCTTTGAAAATGATACCCAGAGATGTGAAGCTATTCAGACAATGGCATTTGGAAAGGGGGTATCAAATTTCCACCCCATGCAGGTGGAATTGGGGTTGTTTGTGTAAGAAATGAAGTGGAGGGGTCTGGTGGGAGATGGGTGAATGAGAGGAACTGAAGTCAATGCATTTGTAAAATTAGAATGATTTTGTTCATATTTAAACACGCAAAACACACATTAGAGAATTGGTTTATTTTCTGTCCAAAATTATGCAGGCACGAACATTTTTTCCTGCAGATTATTCCTTTGAATTGAACATCTACTGTGCCAGGCACTATGCTTACCAAGCAGCCCCCCCCCCGCCCCGCCCCGTGTACACTTCCCGAACATATGCCCCGGGCACACATGCACTTCCACCCTTACCCGCTGCCCGAAGTGCTTGGAGCTCACTTGCGGGTCGTAGTTGGGGTCTTCCGATAGGCGGCAGCTCTGATGTCTCGTGCCGCAAAAGCAGTCATTGTTCCTTTTCCACGGGGATCTTTTTTGTTGTATGTTTCTTCATTTGACACTAAACAGTGTGAGGTGAAAATAAAAAGCATGTACTGAAGACAGAAATAGGAGTTGTTCGCATAAACTTTGCATATTTTTCTTGTAGCTACTAAGAATAAGCTATAATAATACCAAACCGTGGCGCTTCAAGAGGGCACTGTAAGCCAGGTGTGCAAAGCACCTCGCCTTCCTAATCTCATGGCTTCTCGCAGCCTCCCTGGGGGTCGGGAGCGTTATTGTCACTGCGATAAAGGAGGAGTCTAAGGCTCAGGGAGGTTAAGGGATTTGCACAGTTACATTGCAAGGAAATGACTGGGGTGACGTTCCAACGGCCGGGGGTTCTCTGGAGTCCAGGACCAGAACTCTCTCCTAAGCCCCTCGGCTTCGGATGGAGCTCGAAGTTGAAAACGATCCTATTTCTCAGCACCCCCGAAGGACGAGAGGAAAGCTAAATAATATCATTGTTATTGTCGTTGTCTTTGTTGTTAATTATCGATATGTTCTTGTATCAGCCCCAAGGACCAAAGTCCAGAAAGTAGTGAGTACCGCCCCAGAAAAGAGCAGCCCAGTCCTGAACAAAGCCTTTGGGTCTGAAGCTCTGCATTCCGAGACCAAAGGCAGAATGGAAAGCCTGAGAGCCTGTGTTCTGTCTTTTCATCCTGGTGGAGCTGCTCCTTCTGCTCTCCTTGGCAAAAAAGCACCCTGCCAGAGGCGGGCATTATGGTAGGGTGTGGGGAGGGAGGGGGGATTGGGGGAGGAGGTCCAGCTTGTTGGGGTGGGTGATAGGGGGTGGGAGGGATATCCTGAGGGACACCATCAAGCTACTTAGGAAGAAAATATATGTTTAATTTCTCACCGAGCCTAAGCCCCCTGGGAATGGAACACAGAATCTGTTCTGGTTGGAAGGGAATGAAGATGGTCTTTCTGATGCAATGGTCAGACTCCCGTAGTAGCTAGTCTTTGCTTGTCATAGGAATGTGTTGGTACGGAAATACCTGTTGTTTTATTTAATTTCTGGGATTTTCTTGTCCAAGGAAGACTTTGGGGGAAGAGGGGAGGCATTGTTCTTTGATGCATTTGAGATTGCTTGGCTGCTCACCAGAACCCTTGGGCATGACAGACCCAATCCTCTTTTAAGGAAACTAAATAAAAATTTCCACCCCAAATGCAGAAGCCAAGAAGGGCTGCAGAATAGAGGCCTACTGAGTCATTTCACCAGCAATGGGCAAAGGATAGCATCTTCTCTGGGAAAGTGGGGAGGAAGGGGAAGGAGAGGGCATGAAAGGAAGTGGACGCTTTGACTTCAGCCATTTTGGCTGGGGTTGAGTGTCATTTTGCCAGATGAAGCTAAAGGGCCATGATTTGGAAGCCATGAAAAATGGCATACTTATCTGTGCAACCATATTTCTAAGTAGACTATTTTTATGAGAAGATAAATACGCCAAATCAAAAATCTGCTGCAAGAGACAATATGAAGAAACAGTGAAATTGTGTAGAGTTAGAGATTAACTTAATTGGAAACGTTTACAGGGCCACAAGGGCTTTTGGAGCAATCTGCCAGAGAGAGAGGTGAGCTGAAAAGAGGATGCCCTTATGGCACCCTGAACCATGCAGCAGGACTTCTTTGCATATGGAATCTTTTGGTGAACTCTGATGGGGACCCATCCAGCAACACATTCCATAAAAATCTCTGGAGTTGAGTTCGGAAGGAATTGCCAGGATTAATTCTAGGGAGGAGGGGGAAGCCCCCTAACATGGGATGTGATATTCCTGAAGTCCTGTCAGGGGCTTCATAAATACTAGAGGGATGAGTTGAACAAAGCCCACCTAATGCTGCTGTCTGTTTGTTCTCAACATACAACAGAGGCATCCAGAGTCCTCAAATCTATTCTGGATGGACAGCTGTCAAAATGGGGATCATTAAAGCAGCAAAGTCCACAGCTTGGGGTTCAGATCTTTGGAAAGAGTAACAGACAGGCAATGGTAAATTGATTTAATATGACAGAATAAGTATTTCTTTCCTGTATACCGCAGAAGATGACAGAGTTAGGATAATGGAAACCAGAAGGGAATCTGGGAAATTGAATTTTTTTTTTATAATTTGCTCCCATAGAGAGTCTTACAGAATCATTGCAATATTTTGATTGTTTGGAAACTTGAAAACCAACAACCAAATGGGGACATTCAATTCTCTAAAAAGGAAATCTCCAAGAAAGATGTGGGGGGACCCCCAAGAGCCCATAGCCATTTGACATGATGCAGAGAGTCACTGACTAACTGGATAGCCATAGACAAATCATTTCTTCTGTGAGGGATATTTTTTTTCTCCCTTAACAAAATATGGCTTCATTTACAGGAATGTTGAGAAGGCAAGTGGGAGAATGTTTCTAAGCATTGTGGACCCTTTGGAGAAAAGATTACTTTTTTTTGGTGGGAGGTCAGGATTTGAGATGTAATTTCCTGGTTTTCCTCCATTTTCCCCTGTGAGATTTCAGTGGTTAAGGAGTAAAGATTGCTCCACACCAGGTTGGTGTTTGACCAAGGAATAGACTGGCTGCTGTTTGTGTCTAAGTGGACCCTTGCTGGTGTGACTGAAGGTTCAGTGCTAGCCACAGCAGACCTCTCTCTGGATAATATTCTTATGGGAAGCATGGATAGTGCTGGAGGGGGTGTGGAGCATGCACCAGAACTCACTGTGCTCCTGATTTAGGAAGAAAGCAGACAAAATATACTTCAGTGACTTCAGAATATGATTTGCAAAATGGGATCCCTGCCTTTCTGCTGGCCTCCTCCCCACCCCCTATAAATGGGCTCTGGTTGCCAAGAACTGCCAGACATGGAGGTCTTGCAAGGCATCACCAGCACATCCATCACCATTCTCTTTACAGGGACATGTGTGTGGAGCCAGCAAGACTCCTCTCATCCGGGCAGTGAGTCACTGGCCAAGCCAAGATGGAGAGCTCGAGTTCAGGTCAATTTCCAGACACATCACAGCTTTGGCTCTCTCCCACCTTAACAGCCAGAACCAGAGCTTAGTGTCTTTTTTTTTATTTTCCTCTGTTCCAGTCCATGTTCCCAGAGCTCTGCAGTGCCTCACTATGGGCACACTGATCTTATAGTAACACCTGATTCATTTCCTTGAGGCAATGTCCTCCCTCTGCATCAGGCTGAGGCCATCTCTCTCACTCAGGAAGAGAAGGCACACTAAGTTCCATTCCTCTTTCTACCTGAAGTTCAGAGGTTAGCTGCTGACAGATGTTGGTACACATGAAGATAAGGACACTTTAATTAGCACCATGAGGAGATTGGTTTTGGGTGGAGGAAGGGACAAGTAATATCCCTCCAGCTTTGAATTCTACCATCTTATGGCTTATGGACCAGTGGAGGAAACCCTGATATTTGAAACATTTGTGGGCAGTCTAAGGATGAGAGCTGGGCATTCAGACTTAGGACTTGTAACCTAAGCATCTTTTACCCACCTGCCAATTGACTTTTAAGGTTTCCAGTCTGCCAGAAGCAAAGAGCATTTGCCTATGGGATTTGTAAAAGGGAGACAAAATGCACCTGAGATTTGCATGAACCAATCTACCAGCTAAGAGCAAAAGCACAGCCACAAATCCACTAGACTGATAAATTCTAACTATTCAGCACCACAGTGAAAGTGGACAGAGGAAGTAGAGACGAAAGAGAGAGGCAGAAGCCCGGGGCCTGGACTTAGATATCCCAGGTTGCAATCTTGCCTCTAATACCTACTACCTCAGTGACTTTTGGGACCACTTATCATCTCATGGTCTCATTCTTTTCATCTCTAAAATGGAGGTGGGGTGAGTCAAAGAAGAGATCATTGTTACATTCTTTTTCAGCTGCCAGTCTTGTTTCCCTGAAGCTTTTCTCCTCTTTTCTGTACTTTTCATTTTGTTGTTATTGGCAATAAAGCAGCATGACTGATTTTTCACCCTGTCATTTTTCCCCAGCTTCAAATAATGGATATAATGTATTATTTGTAAATATTTTATCTGGGGATGGAGTCAGTAAAATGAAGATTATACTTAATAAATACTTTGATCAATCTTGGAAGCAGATGTGGGCCCCACTTCCCAAGTGGCGGGATAAAGTGGAAATCTTAAAAAGAAATACATGTGAAAGGATATGATACCATTAGTACCAGGTACCCGAGTGGGTCCATAGTTCCTGTCTTTGGGCCATCCCTGAAGAGCAGGATCTGGAATCTGAGCAGAGACCCCCAAGCCAACTGAGAGAAGGAGGGCTGTGGCACATTGGCACACCCACCAAAACTTTGGGATTCTCCCAGCTGATCCAGGAGCCAGTTTGAGAAAACTCAAGTGTCATCTTTGACCCAAATGGTTAGGCTACTTATTCAACTTAACCTAGTCAGTAAGTATGATCAGAGTGAACTGCAGACTGGGGACGTTAGCTACATGGTACAGTGGGTTGAATGTTGGACCTGGAGTCAGGAAGACATCAATTCATCTCCAGCTCAGACACTTACTAGCTTACGAGTCTTTTAAACATTGCCTGCCTCAGTTTCCCATTCTATAAAAAGGGGATAATAATAGCACCTTCCATTAGGGTTGTTGTGAGGATCAAATGAGATAATATTTGTAAAGTGCTTCACATACATTAATCAATGTTAACCAATATTATCATAATTACATTTGGCTTCCATCCCTTGGGCTCTCCCTCCCCACTTCTGCTCTTGCAGTTTTTGTTCAGGAATCACCTCCATCAGAGACCATTCCTGATTCCCTCAAGCCTAGCATTCTCTAGCACCCAAAGTTCACTCCTCCCCAAGAGAATCACCTTTATCTACTTATCTGTGGCCCTGCTGTGCTCCCTCTGCTCACCCACAATGGAACATAAAGTCTTCCAAGGCAGGATGGCACCTCTCTCAATTTTGTCTTTGGAGCCCCAAAACCTAGCATAGCTCCTAGCACACTGTAGGTAGTTAATAAATGCTTATCAACTGACCATTTGATAGGAGCCAATAAGAGAGGGTTGCCACCATAATTGCTTAGCTTACCTCACTGACAAGGGCAGAGAAAACTTCAAAACATGTCAACTGGGGAAGGAGAGTGTAGACCAAGGGGCATCACGGAATGTAAGGTGGGAGAGGTACTCTACTTAGATCACCCTCTGGCCCACTGAGGCTTCTCAGGAACATCTGGAAATGGGACAGGTAAGTCTTGCCTCATCTATCACACTATGTCACCATGTAGATTTACCATGTATGGCTGGAACAAGACAGAGGACACTGTTTGTTCACCGAGGTAGGCAGCATTCACATATCAACTCCAGGACAAAAGGCCTGCCTAACTGTCTTGTAAAATTGCGAGCCATGCTTGGGCTCTGGCTTTCCAGAACATGTCCTCTAAAATCAGGCTTCCTGACAGTGACGGGAATGTGTCCTTTCTCTCTGGGCTCCTCAGTGTCTGTGGGGTGATTTACTGCACAGGAGTCTCTGAAGCCACCACTACAGAGAGAAGGCAGCCCACTTGGTGGAGCTGTCATTATAAAGAAAGGATTCTGTTTTATTCCTTTTCTGAGTCTTCGTGGCCCAAGCAAACTGGGAACTGTGTGTACTGGAGACTCAGCAGCCTTTCTGATGCTTCCAGGAGCTGTATCCACCCCATACTGTCAAATTCTTTGAGTCTGGAAGCCCATAGCCCTTGCCTAGAGAAGGGCGAGAGCTATGGAATCCTGATAGGGTTCAGGGGCTGGGATCAGGAAGCCAGTTTTCTCATGCAGGCTCTACCACTCACTCATTCTCTGATCTCACAGAAACCATTAAACAGCAACATAATGATATCTAGAACTTACATAGTGATTTAAGGTTTATAAAGCTCTCAACTGAGCTTCACAACAACTCTGGGAGGTGGCTTCTAGTGTTAACCCCATTTCACAGTTGATGAGGTGAGATTGGAAGGAACTGAAGACAGAGGCTGGGCTGGGTCTGCAGATCTAAATGTCATCTTTGCAGGGGTAAGAATTCAACTCATGGAAGCTGATAAGGTCATCAAGTAAGAGTAAGAGTGAGAGAGAAGAAAAGAGAAGAGATGAGAAAAAGAGTGGAGGGAAGAGGAGAGAAGAGGGGAGGGGAGGGGAGGAGAGAAGAGAAGAGAAGAGAAGAGAAGAGAAGAGAAGAGAAGAGAAGAGAAGAGAAGAGAAGAGAAGAGAAGAGAAGAGAAGAGAAGAGAAAAGAGGAGAGGAGAGGAGAGAAGAGAAGAGAAGAGGAGAGGAGAGGAGAGGAGAGGAGAGGAG
>NW_020948209.1:0-16789 GCF_900497805.2 Vombatus ursinus | reverse complement strand
AGAGGAGAGGAGAGGAGGGGAGAGGAGGGGAGGGGAGGGGAGGGGAGGGGAGGGGAGAAGAGAAGAGAAGAGAAGAGGGGAGAAGAGAAGAGAAGGCCTAGCATAGATACTTGTGGTATACCTACCAAGGAACATGACATGAAAGATGAACCAGACACTGAGAAGAAGTGACAGAGAGAAGGCAAGTAGGAAGAGAACAAAGAGAGAAGAGTGTCAGAAAAACACAGAGGAAAGAAGATCCAGGAGGAGAGGATGATCTCCAGTGCTAGATGCTGCAGAGGGATTGAGAAAGATTAGGGTTGAGGAAAGCCCACCAGATTAGGCAAGTACAAGTCTGCTTGGTGTCAAGCACGGTGCCACACACTCTATGTACCACCTGCTCTAAAATCTCTGCTACTGGGGAAGGTTCAGATTGGTGGTTGCTTGAGCTCAGGTGTTCTGAACTGCAGTGGGCCAAAGCCAATAAGGTGTCTTCACTAAGTAGTACAGCAGTGGGGTTACATTAGGAAGCAGGAACCACCAGGCTACCTAAGGAGAGGTGAACTGACCGAGTTATTAAAGTGGATCTGGTCAAACATCCACAGTGATGAGCCATAAGATTGGGTCAGTTAGTGATAGCTGAACTTCCAGCCTGGGCACATTAGGAAGATCCAATCTCAAAAGAAAGAAAGAAAGAAAGAAAGAAAGAAAGAAAAAAGAAAGAAAGAAAGAAAGAAAGAAAGAAAGAAAGAAAGAAAGAAAAGAAAAGAAAAGAAAAAAGAAAGAGTCCATTGGTAACTTTGAGGAGTACAGTTTCAATTCAATCATGAGGTTAGAAGCCAGATAACAAAGGGTTAAGAAGTGAGCAGAGCAGAAGTGGCCTCAGCAAATGTTTAAAACAAAAAGCTTTTTCTTTCCTAGAGGTTCAATCTGAAAGGGGTGAAAAATATAGAGTGATAACCTGTGGAACCCCTGGATAGTTCTTCCCAGGTTTACTGTATTTCTGTCCTGTGCCTCCATACCGTGGGAATGTAATCCAGATGGATTCACTCTTTAACCAAGTTCTTTTAGCACTAAGATGTGCCAGCATTAAACAAAGAAAGCCGCTCTTTAATCTTCTAATAGTTGGTCAACAAGCATTTGGTGAGTGCCTACTATGTGCCAGGCACTGTGTTAAGTATTAGAGATACAAAGAAAGACAAAAACAGAACCTGCTTTCAAGGAGCTCACAATCTAATCTAATCTGCAAATAAGATGTACAAACAAGATGCAGACAGGATAAATTGGGGGTGATCTCAAAGGGAAGGCACAAAGATTAAGGGAACCTGGGAGAGGCTTCTTGCAGAAGGTGGGACTTTAACTGAGATTTGAAGGAAGCCAGGGAATCTAGGAGGTGGAGATAAGAAAGAAAGCCAACAGCCAGTGAAAATACTTGGAATTGGAAGGTGGAGTATCTTGTTCAAGGAATAGCATGGAAGCCAAGGTCACTGGATTGCAGACTACATGGAGAGAGATACGAGTAAGAAGACTGGACAGATGGGAATGGGAGCAGGTCATAAAGGACTTTGGACACCAAACAGAGTATTTAATATGTGATCCTGGTGGTAAGAGGGAGCCACTGGACTTTACTGAATGAGGAAAAGGCTAATATGGTCAGACCTATATTTTAGGAAAATTAATTCAACAGCTGAGCAGAAGATTGACTGGAGTCAGGGAGAGCAACCAGTAAACCATTGCCATAGCCCAAGTATGAGGGTGGTGAGCACCTGCCATGGCAGCTATAGTAGCAGAAGAGAGGAGGGGATATATATGAGAGATGTTATAAAGGTAGACATGAGAGGAGTTGACTACTGATTGGATATGGAGGCAGGCTGAGAGAGAGTGAGGAGTTGAAGATGGCATTTGAATTTTGAGTCAGGGTGACTGGAGAAAAGATGGTGCCCATAACATATACTTTCCACTGGCCTTTACTTCCCCAAAAGGATTTCTAAAAGCAATCCTATAGGAAGACTTGAATACAAAATGGTGTCTTGTAACAAGTCCTCACAGCTCTAGCACACCTAGATCACACTTTCACATGCAGGAGGAGCTCATGTTCCTTCTTCCTGGGAGTTGGGCCATTTTTACAAGAAAGGGAGAGGTTTCAATGATGTTGCTAGTGTCTAGGCCCCCTTGCATTGACATTTTGTGCATACTAGTGGAGAAGCTACTGGCCTTCCCAGATCCCAAAGATCTGGGAGGAAAGTGGAATGTACTGACGGGAGCAGTAGTGCAACCATCAGGGATGAGGGCCCTGCTTGCTCTCATGTTAGGAAAGACAGGCAGCCTAACTTACATGGTGGAAAAGCCTTGCAAAGCCCAGCAGAATGCAGAATGACTTGAAGTGCTGAGGTCACAGAAGCAGCTGGAGATTCTGCCAAACTGAGCCCTCTACAGCTGAATGGCAGAACTGTGGTGCAACCTGGCACCAGGACACCACTGACTCTTCACCTGCTTAACATCTCTCCATTCAGGTAATGTGTGAAAGAAATCAATCTGATTTTGGAAATATGCTTCTTTTTATCAGTTTTTATCTATTTTTAAAATTATTTTTATTTCATCAAATATTCCTCAATTATATATTAAATTAATATTATATATAATATAATGTAATACATTAAAATAAAAATTTAGCATTCATTTAAAAAATTTTTAAGTTCCAATTTCTCTCCCTCTCTCCAGCCTTTCCTCCCCCCTTCATAAGGCAACACTTTGATAAAGGTTATACATGTGAAGTCATGCGAAACATATTCCCATATTAGCCATGTTGCAAAAGGAAACACGAAATAAAACAAGAAAAATAAAGAAAGTAAAAAAAAAAAACAAATATACGTCAATCTTCACCCAAATGTTTCTCAGTTCTCTCTTTGGAGGTGGATAACATTTTTCATCTTGAGTCCTTTGGAATTGTCTTGGATCACTGTGTTGCTGAGAATTGCTAAGTAGTTTAAGGTTGAGCATTGTACATCATTGTTGTTACTGTGTACAATGTTTTCCTGGTTCTACTCACTTCACTTTGCATCAGTTCACATATATTTTCCCAGGTTTTTTTCTTTTAATATCCTGCTTGTCATTCCTTATATCATTACAATCGTATACCACAACTTGTTTAGCCATTCCCTAATTGATGGGAATCCCCTCAATTTTGAATTTCCTTAGCATTGTTATCAATATTTTTGTACAAATAAGTCATTTTCTCTTTTCTTTGATTTCTTTGGGATGCAGACCTAGAAGTGGTATGGCTGGGTCAAAGAGTATGCACAGCTTTATGGCCTTTTGGAAATAGTTCCAAATTGTTCTCCAGAATGGTTGGAGCAGTTCATAACTCCACCAACAGTGCATTAGGGTCCTAATTTTTCCACATCTCCTCTAGCATTTGTCATTTTCTTTTTCTTTCATATTAGCAGTCTGATTGTTGTGAGATGGTACCTGAGAGTTGTTTTAATTTGCATTTCTTTCATCAGCAGTGATTTAGAGCATTTTTACATGACTACTGATAGCTTTATTTTCTTCTTCTTAAAATTGCCTCTTCATATCCTTTGACCATTTCTCAATTGGGGATGGCTCTTATTTTTATAAATTTTTCTCAGGTTCCTATATATTTGAGAAATGAGGCATCTATCAGAAAAAAAAACTTGTTACAATTTTTTCCCAATTGGAAATATATTTCTAATAGATAAATAAGCTACTTTGTGACACAGTAAAGACAGTTGCCTTTAGTAATTTGAGCTGTTTCAAGGTGGAATGAGCAGCCTCAGAAGACAATGGCTTTCCTCTCAGCAAAGGTCTTCATGATAAGTTTGACTGACCATTTATCAAAGATGCTAAGGAGGCTATTTCCATTCATAGTAGCTGCCTCCTGATGACCATTGCAATCATGGGATCATGAGGTGCTTAAAGACCTTGGGGCAATAATGCCGAAGACCTGTGAATTTCACTAGGTAGTGACCTAGTTGGAATGTCAGAAAAGTTTTCTGGTAGTGATAGTTCAAGGAGTTAAAAATAGGCTCAGAAGATGGCAGGATTTAGTACCAGAGAGCTGCAGATCATTTAATCTGTTGTGTTGTTGTTGGTGGTGTGTGTGTGTGTGTGTGTGTGTGTGTGTGTGTGTGTGTGTGTGTGTTTGGCTAAGCAATGAGGTTAAGTGACTTGCCCAGGGTCACACAGTTAGTAAGTGTTATGTGTCTGAGGCTGGATTTGAACTCAGGTTCTCCTGACTCCAGGGCCGCTGCTCTATCCACTGCGCCACCTAGCTGCCTCCAGATCATTTAATCTGACTGTGCTCTGTCTTCCTCCTTCTCCCAGTCCTATTCTACAGGTGAAGAAACTGAGGCCCAAAGAGGGCTTGCTCTTGGATTAGTGTTCTCATAGTATTTGCTTGAGGTGTGGATAATCAGTATGTGGATTCTCCACTTGGCAGTTGATTCCAGGAAAGTTGTGAAGTATTATTGACTGCTGTACAAAGCTTACCGGAAATGCTCTGGGCTTCTTTATTGTCATCATGATCACTTGGTGCCTGCTAACAGTGCTGTATTCTTAGGGTGGCATGCTTCAATATATCAGCCTAGTCACAGAGAACATCTGAGAATGCTGCGTCCTGGGGCTAAGGGTGGGGTAGGTGGTTTGGCTCTCCATGTTTTATCCGGACCATAGGAATAGATTGAACTAAGGAAACACCCTCTTCCAGGGAAAGCAGAGGGGGCCAAGCCAGGACTGTGAGTACCCACATGGGGGAGCTGCAGGCTCCTCCTCTTCTGGAGAAAATGGGGTTTGGGGCAGCAGGGATATTTTTAGGGGCAGATGCATCTTGGTCAGGACAAATGTTGGTTCTCACAGACCCCAAGCAAAGACAAGACCTTGGCAGCACATGGAAAGCTGCTGGTGCCAAAGGTCACTGATTTCAAGTCTATTTTCCCAACTGCAGCCCAGATAAGATCAGGCCCTGGCTCTGGGCTGGGTCAGGGAGCAGCTCTGTGCACAGCTGAGGACATCTCTTTCGCAAGATGCCCCCTTTCAGAGCCACCCTCATTCACACATTGCCTGGGTCCGAGGATCCTGCTGTCAATGAGACCAGGACGTGAGGAAAGAAATCTTCCAGGGGAAACGTTTTCTTCCCTCCCTGCACACTGCCCTTCTATAGACTGTGCTCACATCCCTGGGGGAGTTTTTGAGAGTTCTCTGCCAGAACGCCCATTTAGCAAATGAGTTGCTTGGGTCCCCTCCCTGGGCCTGAGGATTTTGAGATGTGTAGTCATACAAAAATGTACCATTCTTGAATTACAGCCCTCCTGGGAGCTAAGCAGTGATGAAAATTTGGCTCAAGTGAACTGTGCTGCAGAAGGCAAGTGTGGGTCTCATGACGTTCTGAGGGTGGGTGAGGAAAAAGTAAGGGCCCCTTAGTTTGAGAGAGGGAACCAGGACATGCTCTTGACACTTGACACTTACTAGCTGTGGGACCCTGGGCAAGTCACTTAACCTACATGACTTCCTGGTGATACTAGTGGTCTTACCCGGATCAGTCTTATAGGCTACAGGGAAGAAGGAAAGGAAGACAGGGAAGAAATTCCAGGCTGTCATGTACCAAGGACCATGGCAGATCCCTTATATCCAGGAGCCTGCCTGGCCTTTTCCTTTCTGCATCAGTGGTTATTTTCCAGAGCAAACTGAGTCACCATAAGGTTAGCAATCAGTGTTCATGAGTAGATGAGTCAAGAGAGAGATAATAGAATAGAGCAAGCTGGTAGGGGCTGAGAACAGAAGACTTTCCTGCCAGTATTAGAGATTGCCGGTCAGGAGGGGAAGGGACCTTGAAGAATGTCTAGACCAGCTCCTCATTTTAGAGAGGGCAAAGCAAGGCCCAAAAGAGGAGGAGCCATGGGACCAAGGTCGCCCAGGCACAAGATGACATCCTGTCTTCATCCCTGGGCAGGAGGAGAGCAGGGCAGAGGGCCTCCAGGGGTGTCTGGCCACATCTTCACCCTTGTGTCTTGGCTTCTCCACTCAAGGCCTCTATGAGTCCTCAAAGGTTTCTGTGGCTCATTCAATGACATCAAATTCTTCACATGGACCTTGGGGAATAATGAGCAGTCTAAGGCTTCCTTGGGATTCTTGAGCTGGCCTCATCATTATTTGCTTTTAAATCATTTTCCTTAGAAAACCTTTGTCCTTCAGGTATCTACAAGGGACCGTGGGATGCTTTGTCCTTGAGCTTGAGAGAGAACTCAGAGTTTCAATTTCTGCTGTAACATGTGATTCCATATCTTTGGGGGCCTACCATGCCAGCAGGACTCTCCTTGCTCTTGAGAAGCAGTAGAGAGAGAGCTCCACCACCTGCCATGGGGAGGGGAGGCCATCACTAGGGGCTTCACCTGTCTAGTCTTCACTCTCCTCATCTGTAATATGACATGGTTGTACTGCATCATCCCCATGACCCTTTCTGGTTTCTGAAGCCGTGACTCTGTAGGCAGGGTGGTGTGATGGGTAAAGCACTGGGCTTGGAGTCAGGAAGACCTGAGTTCAAATCCAGCCTTAGACTTTTACTAACTGGGTGACCCTAGGCAAGTCACTTCACTTCTGCCTGCCCCAGTTTCCTGAACTGTAAAATCAATTAATCAATGCTTATTAGCACCCACTATGTGGCAGGCACTATACTAAGTGCTAGATGAGGCTAAGAAACAATAATAAATAAGAACAAGGATAATAGAAGCACCTACCTCACAGGATTGCTATGAAGATCAAATAAGGTCATTGTAAATGTGCCTGCCACACACTGGGCACCATAGTATTGGGAGGGGGAGGGCAGACTCATTTCTTCTTTCTTGATTTTGTTTTTATGGATTAAGAAAACAAATGAAAACAAGGATTTTTCAGGGATTTCTGATCATAATGACCATGGGCATCAGAGGTCACCAAACATGGCTCTAAATAAGCCATATCACTGAAGGGCATTGAGGCCCTGATAACAGAGACAAGAGCTTGGTTGGTGAATGCCTAAACATTGTGTGCCAGGCAGCACACTCTGTTCTTAAGGCAGAAGGGAGCAGGGGTTAGGATGCCCACAGGTGGGAGTGCTTGGCAGAGGGAGCAGGGGGCATGGTGAGTATAAGCTGACATACTGAATCCTCAGGAGGGAGCTGTGAGCTGGCAGAAGTCAGTGTGTGTATGTGTGAGTGTGAGTGTGTGTGTTTGAGAGAGTGTGTATGAGTGTGAGTGTGTGTGAAAGTGTGTGTGTGAGAGTGTGTGAGTGTGAGACAGCGTATGTGAATGTGAGTGCGTGAGAGAGTGTGTATGTGAGTGAATGTGAGTGTGTGTGAGAGTGTGTGTGAAAGTGCTGTGAGATTGTGTGTATGAGAGAGAGCATATGTGAGTGTGTGAGAGTATTGTGAGTGTGTGTATGTCTGTGTGAGAGAGTGTGATGTGTATGAGAAAGTGTGTGTGAGTGTGAGTGTGAGTGTGTGTGAGAGTGTGTGAGAGTGTGTGAGTGTGTGTGTGAGAGAGTGTGTGAGTGTGAGTGAGAGTGTGTGAGTGTGTGTGTGAGAGTATGTGAGTATGTGTGAGTGTGTGTGTGTGAAAATGTGTGAGATTGAGAGTGTGTGCAAGTGTATGAGAATATTGTGAGTGTGTGTATGTCTGTGTGAGAGTGTGTATGTGTGTGAGAAAGTGTGTGAGTATGTGTATGAGTGTGTGTGAGAGAGAGTGTGTAAGTGTGTGTGAAAGTGTGTGAGTGTGAGTGTGTGAGAGAGAGTATATATCTAAGTGTGAGTGTTTATGAGAGAATGTGTGAGTGTGAATGTGTGTGAGTGTCTGTGTGAGTGTGTGTGTCTCAGGAGAGGGCAGAGCCATGGCATCAGGAACTGGATGACATGCCTGCCATCTTTGACTGAGTAGAGGGCCTCACCCCCTGACCAGGGCCCCTGCATTGGCACAAGCTGTTCCCTGACGTCCCCTGAACTTTCATTTTAACTGTGTAAACCTGAAGAGTTTTCTAAAAAACAGCATCTCTCTCATGTGGATAGACAGCAACTGGCTAATGGTGGTGGTGCTATCCAGGCAGCAGGTGCCATTGCCAACCCCCATTCAGGGATGCATGTCTGGGCTAAGGGCTCTTTTAAGAGAATGAATTTCCTGTTGGAATTAGCAGCAGACTCACAAACTGCATCGTCAAAGGAGGTCCAGTCCCAGCCCTCCCAATGGCCTGAAGCGCTGGCTTCTGGCTTTGGCCTAGCGCAGACTTCAGGGTGATGAAGCATCAGTAGGTGAGCTCTGGTAGTGTATGTCAGAGCAAGAGCCTTGGATGCTTAGTACAGACATGCTTCTGAAGGGCCCAGGGGACTTGGGACAAAGGATTGGGAGCATTCACTTTCTTCTGTGGAAGGTTTTCTGTTCTAAGCATGAGGTATTGGGTGGGGCTCTTTTGTCTTCATTATGCTGTTTGACCAATGCCCGCTCATTTGCCCGCTAAAGAAAAGGGTTCTGGTCCCTGATGGAAGCACCTTGGGGGTAAGAGTGCTGGCCTAGGGGTTAGGAGACTCAGGTTCTAGACCTAGCCCTGTCACACCTGAACTTTCTGGTTTCTGATAAATCATCCTCTCTGGGGTGTAAAGTAGGTGTATTGGACCACATGCATTCTCTGTTCTGGGTCTAGGATGCTCTCCAGGCCCTAGGCATGGGTACTTCAGCTTTGGGAGCCCATGGGCTAAGCATCAGTGGCATAAGACTTTGTCTAATAGACACGTGACTGCTAGAAACAGTCAGATGTTTGTGTATCTGAGTTAAGCAAATCCTACCAACAGACTCAATAATTTGCATTTCTCCAAAATGCCAGTTTTCCTTAATTGTAATTAACCATACCTGGCTTGTAATAGATTCAACAAACTTGGGCCTTTGATGGATGGTAAAACAAATCGACTGTTCCCCACCCCTGCCCCTGCCCCTCTAAAGTCCTTGAAGGAACTGGGGACCTGCTTGCTAGGGATTTTGAATTCTGAGAATAGTGCGCCTGACTGAGGTGCTCCAGGGGTGGGCTTGAGGGTGCCCTTTGCAGTAAGAAGAGGGAAAATGAGGTCAGGGAGTCTCTTGTAGATCAATTGGTGGTGTCCTCTTGTTTCTGACCCTTTAAAACTGGGCTGCTTGGACAGGGGATGACCCCAGGCCACTAGACATGGGGATGGCTTAGGGCCTTTGGGAGACAGCCCTGGCAAGTCCTAGGTCTCATTTTCTACTCTGTAGATGAGGAAACTGATACTCAAAAGTGTCAGTCACTCATCCAGGGCATAGTAACTGGGAAGTGTTGAATGGACCTAGGATTTGGAAGCTGGGTTCTCCCACATCCAAAGCCACTGTGGCCATCACTCCCCAGCCTGATACATCATCAGTGTAGTTCATTTACATAATAATTAATGAATAGGAATAATGAATAATAGGAAAGAGATGCAGACTCATTTACAGTTTCCCTTTTTAGTTAAACTGAGGATTAGAGCAGGCCTGGGACTGTTAGGTGTCAGTCAGAGAAGGAGGTATAGAAGGGCAATGGCTATGCAGTCACTATTCTCAGCATCACATAGACCTGATGTCCTCAGTCCCTTCCCTTTTTTCCTTTATTAATAAAACCAAGGTAATGGAGAAATGTTAGTGCCCTGAAATGTTCTTCTAAATACAAATATCAAAGAAGGAAAGAAGAAAGGAAGGAAGGAAGGAAGGAAGGAAGGAAGGAAGGAAGGAAGGAAGGGAAGGAGGGAGGGAGGGAGGGGGGGGAGAAAGAAAGGAAGGTGCCTTAAAAATGTGTGGGTTTTGGTTAGGAGACGGTCTGCTCCAGCCTTCCAAAGGATGTTTTTGGCAGGTGGAGGTCAGGGCAGGTGGTATCAAGGTAGGAAGGCTGGTAGTGAAAGCCAGAAAGTAGTGAAGCATCTGCTGTCTTGGCGATGTTTGAGGGGGCTTATTTGTAGGGTGACAAGTTGTGTAGCCAATGATGCTCCTGAAGGCCACCTGCCCCCTAATTACAGGATGGAAATCTGTACCAGTGGAGGCAGTGTCCATTCTGATAGACTCACTATGCCTTCAAATGAGGACAAAAGTCAAGACTTCGGATAAGATGCATCTGGTTATAGCTACAAGGACAGTGCTTTGTTCATCTGCCCTATTAGGGACAGCTCTTCTGGTCCTGGACCTGATTGTTCAGCCTGAGGTGGGGGTAGGAGTTGGAGACCAAACACTTCTTCCTTTGTTCCCTTTCTTCTTTCTGCCCCTCTTCCTTCTCCTCTCCTTCCTCCTGCCCTTATGGCTCTCCTTCTCAATTCCTGTTTTTACTTTCTTCATGAATATCTCCATGGGGATCAAGGAGCTAGAGAAATAAGAGAAAACACTCCTCTCATTGGTAGCTTGATAAAATGATAGAGTGTGTGAGTTCTGAGCAAGGGCTGGGGGCATTGAGCCTGTCGGGCCAAATGAAATCTGAGAGTTAATCCAGAATTGCTGCTGGGCAGTCTGCCCCTAGGCCCTTGGCCCAAGTAATCAGCATAGCTGGCTTCTCTGGATCACTGCCTGGGTCATGGCGTTAGGGTTCTAGAGGCTGCTCGGCTGAGTTGGGCTTGAGCAAGATGGCGCTCCGAGTTGAGTAGAAATGGGACTCTCTGAGTGAATATTGTTAATAAAAAGCTCTCCAAACATTTGGGCAGGGAGTCCTAATGTACAGTACAAGGAGTCCACCTTCTATTTGATCAGTGCTGAGGAGGGGGATTCCCCTTCCACTCCCTCCCTGCACCTCAGTGGATTCTTTGAAAATATAAAAGCCTCTTATTGCATAACAGCATTTACAGAGTTGATCTTGTCATTCTCTGTCTCCAAAGCTATTACAAAAGTCCCTCCACAAAAACAACCCCCCCCAAGCAGAATTAAGGTGAGTGCACTTTAATTTAACTAAAAAATGAGGCAACCTGCCATCCACCATTCCAGGAGAGGAGAACAACTATTCCTGAGTCACCGGGACCAGGGTGGAGGTGGTGGGAGCTCGAGGCTCCGCCACTGGCAGAGGTAGACTCCTTAAGCCCCTAACAGGTGATTGACAGAGCAACACATCATCCCAAGGTGCTCTGAGATCCTAACCCCTCCCTTCCAACTACAGAATAAAGTTGCTAGAAATACAAAACACTGAAAAACTAAAAAGAAAAAAGAGGAGGATGTATCCAGCTCTTGGAATTTTACAAAGTGCTTTACCAAAATTAGGTTATTTTACCCTCACAAAACCTTCTGGGAGGTAAGTGTTATTGTTATCCCCATTTTACAAATGAGGAAATTGAGGCAGAGGGAGATTAAGTGACTTGCCAAGAGTCAAATAGCTAGTTACTGTCAGAGGCAAGATCATAGCTCAGGTCTTCCCGATTCCAAGTCCAATGCTCTGTCCATGGTAGCCATCTAGCTGCCCAAACAAACAAGTAGATAAATACAGGAAGGAAGGAAGGTTTGCATGGATGAATAAAGAAATGAATGAATGAGTGAATAGACAGATAAGGGAATATATAATGATTAGAGGAATTAATAAGGGGACAAACAGATAGGTGACAAATGGATGAATAAGCAAACAAACAGATAAACAAACATAAGCCAATCAAAAGTGAATGACTCCAGGGACAGCTAGGTGGTGCAGTGGATAGAGCTCCAGCCTTGGAGTTAGAAGAACCCAAGTTCAAATCCGGGCTCAGACACATAACGTTTGCCAGCTGTGTGACCCCGGGCAAGTTACTTAACATCGATTATCTCACAAAAAAAGCAAAAGAAAATGAATGAATCCATCAATCAATGTATCATGAGTGAGCATTGGGGTCTAACAACATGAGTGCCCAGACAATCAGCTACTCCATGGAATCCACTGAAAATGCCCCATCCTTGGTGTGCTCTCAGCTCTGCTTCTGCCATGTTTCCAGCCTTTCTCTTTCTCAGTGGTCTCATGCAATCTACACCTAGTCCCAGATCAATACCTCCAAGGAAAAGATCTCACAAATTTGCTCCCACTGAGGTGTGGCAATGACAGAAAGCTTAAGGTCTCATCAGTGACAACTACAAGAGAATTGGAAATCTGAGACTTCAGATTCAAATTCTGAAGTTAAGGCATCAGCCGGAAGGTGGAGAAGGACTTAGGAAGACTAAGAACTTCCTTTTCTCCTGTAATCATGCTCCATAGACTTACAAGGCCAGGCCTGCTTTCTAGACAAGCTAGAATGTTGGGCCCTAAAAACAGTAAGGTGAAACTTAGTACACATACCTTGGCTTCAAAATGTCCATTTTGCAAATACAAGAGAGAGGAGTCTTTGCTAGACCTGGTTCATCTGGGGAAAATTGGGATGAGCAGTGGAGGTAGAGCATATAAACTCTACGTAAGGATGTAGCAGCTAAGAAAACTTAAGCAGGAACAGGAACTTGCCCAGAATGAGAAAAACGAGCACCCATCCATTGTCCTCTGCTTGGTCAAAGGGACCACACCTGGAGGGTGGTTCAGGTCTCTATGGGACAGCTCAGAAAGGACAGAAGTAAAGGGTGCAATGTGCTCAGAGGGTGATGCCCAAGTAAAGGGCCTTGGGGCCATCCATAGGAGAATGGAGTATGAGGGGAAGGTCTGGAGCCACTTTGCCTGGAGAAGAGCAGGGGATGAGTGGGGAAAGTGATGGCTATCTTGGAACATCTGAAAGGCTGTCATCATGTGGAAGGTGGGCTAGCCTTGCTCAGTTTGACCCCAAAGGACTGAACTAGGATCGTTGCCTGAGGGATAGCTTTAGACACAGTAGAGGTCAACTTCTAACTAGGAGGCCTGTTCCAAGGTGGCCTGGCCTGCCTTAGGAGCCAGGGGGCTCCCTCTCATTAGTGGTCACTAAGCAAAGGTGTGATGAGCAAAGCAACTGAACCAGATGCAGATAGCCTCCAGAGGCCCTTCAACTCTAAGACTAAGGTTCTGGAACTGAACTGTGCACCTCTGGCTAGCTGGGGCCTTGAAACTTGATGCAAACACATCAGTAAAGTCATAGAGAAAAAGTCCAAACCAAAGAAGCCATTTCTGTCCAACACTGGGCTCCTTGGAGAGATGGCAGTCAAAGCAGGTGCAAGGAGAGGGGAGGTAAGAGTCAAAGGGTTACATTCTTCCCCTGGAAAATTGCATCCTTGTTCCTCAGGGCTGCTGAGAACACTGTGTCTCTGCTGCTTGGGGAGGAGGCAGCTTTGGCCAGCTGGGCGAGCAGCCCATGGTTTTCGCTGATTGACGGTCTGGTAGGATGTAGATTGTTCTCATGCTGTCTGGCTCCTCCTAGTGCCTGAAATCCTCTGAAGTCGGCTTCACGAGATGGTCTTCAGGCTTGTCATCTTAGTGGTGGGGCAGCTAGGAACCCTGCCCTCTCCTCTTCCCCTCTCTTCCTGCTGTGTCTTCTTCCTCAGTTGGGGCTGTTGGGCATTTGGGCAGATGAACTCAGAGGGGTTACACAGTGCCAGGACACAGCCTGGTAACAGAGAGGAGTGGAGTCTCTGCCCTCCTGTTCAGTGGGAGCTGTTCTTTTCCTTGATCACACCATTTCCTTGGATGGTCTCAGAAGTCATCTTCCTGAGCCTGGGACTTGGCTAAGATTGGAGAGCTAATAAATCTCAGGGCAAGGACCAGCACCCAAGTCCCACTACATTATCCTGTGTCTCAATTTGTGTAGGGTAGGCCTGGATTTATCCTTGAGATGGCTTTCCTAGCACTAAGTGAGGTGTAACTTTAGTCTCTAGGGGGCACCAGAGAGCCCCTTGCTGTCTGGCCATCTTCCAAAATGGTGCTCAACCATTGTATTGTAATCAGCTAATTTACTTCCCAGATTAAGGTGGCAACCAGAATGAGGAGTGTGAAGCAAATCTCCCTCCCCTTCAGGGACATCTCTGTATGGCTTTTGCAGACTGGAAAGTGGTTTGATTGTCCCTTTATATGCCTGACAGAATTGCACTTAAAAATTTAAATTTAAAGATTAAATGACTCCTGTTGTGCGGACATGACCAGTTTGATCAGCCCTCATGTTGGACCATTACATTAATCCTGGCAGTGCATCTCAAGACCGTGGGAAGCACTGCATTGAGGTCCACATAAACTCTTCAAATACTTTGACATTGAGATGTTGACATCATTGTTTATCCATGTGTCAGTACTCAAATGGACCTCTGATGTGTGGTTGTGCTCTACACTAGTGCAGATCTCAACCTGTACAAGTTTTCTCACCCTGTATGATATTTGTCTATATCTTTCTGACTCCCTGGCCCCCCTCCCCATTTCCTCATCCCCCACAACTGAGTATCTGTTCAGCCATCTGGAGGGCCTCTGTTGGCTCTTCAGTGATCACCCTGCTGTACCCAGGTAGCCTGTAGCCTGTCCATCTGTTATCCCTCCTGCACACTACCTGCCTAACCCATTTCTCTGAAAAATGTTTTTATCCCAGTTCCGATACTTTCAACAATTCAGCATACTCCCAGATTGTCTTTCCCAGCTGCCTGGCCAGTGAGTTTCGGGAAAGGCAAATTTATCTAAATGTTAACCAAATCCTAGTTAATTAGGATTGTAAATCTGCTGCCAAAAAAAAGAAAAGAAAAGAAACAATGCATTCCACCCCCAAATTCAAATGTCATTTGAATAATTGCTTTTCTGAATTATGCACTCTATTATTCACCTAAAAAGATCTTAGTGTGGGAAGAGACTTAGGAGGTCATTGATTCAACTTATCCCCAAACAGGAATGCCCCCTCAGCATCCCTACCAAGTGAGTATCTAGGCTTTTAAATGTATTTTTTTAAATAACATGCATTTATGTTCTCTCCCTCCCAGTTCTCCTCTCCCACTTAAAGAAAAGAAGAGAAAAGAAAAACAAAATCCTTGTAAAAAGTATGCATAGTCAAGCAAAATGCATTCCTGTATCGGCCAGGTCTAAAATGCATCTTTCTCTATCTTGAATCCATCACCTTTCGGTCAGGAAATACACAATGGGGATGAGAATTATTAAGTCTTTCGAAATGGATTGTTTGTACAATATTGTTATTGTGTGAATTGCTTTGCTCACTTCATTCTGCATTTGTTTATACCAGTCATCCCAGGTTTCTCTGAAATCATACATTTCATCATTTCTGACAGCACAAGAGTGTCCATCACGTTGATGTGCTATTCCCCAATTCGTGAGCACCCTCTGCATTTCTAGTTCTTTGCCACCACAAAGAGCTGCTATGTTTTGTATGTATGCACCCTTTTCCTCTTTCTTTAATCCCTTTGGCATATAGATCTATCTAGTCATGGTACGGTTAAGTTGAAGGGTAGGCACAGTTTCATGACTCGGGATATAATTCCAAATTGTTTTCTAGAATTGCTGGACCAATTCCCAGGTCCACCAGTAATGCATTACTTTTCCCTTGGCCCCTCCAGAAACTGCCATTCTCTTTTTTATTTTTACTTTTTGGCATCTTACAATCTAACAAGTATGAGGTAGAAAGTCAGAGGAGCTTAATTTGCATTTCTCTAATTATTAGTAATTTGAAGATTTTTTTCATATTACTGTTGATAATGGTGATTCAGTCTTCACTTGAAGACCCCAAACTGAAGGAAACCCAATGCTGAAGTGGTCCATCCCATTTTTGAACAGTTCTAATTGTCAAGAAGCTGGGTCCTTTCCCACCCTATTCCCCAAATCAAGACTAAATTTCCCTGTCTGTGACTCCCACTCATTATCCCCCCCTTTTCCATCGATAGCCCTTCAGATACTTGAAGACAGCTATCAGGTTCACCCTAAGTCATTTCATCTATATGCTAAACATGCCCATCTTCTTCAAGCTATGAAAGAGAGTCATACAACAACTAGGGGTCTATACTGTTTGACTCTACATTGAATAGACACTACTCCAGAGGTCTTCCAAATTCCCAGAAGATATAGAACATTCTTGAAATGAACCCACTTTCTGTGCATGCCTGTGGCTCTAGGGGAAAAAAAGATTGTTTTCCATACCCTCTGCTGATGGGCAATAAGCCCACCCCAGCTAGGGTTCTACAGCTCCAGGGTGTAATGAATGGAGCATGGCCAGCACCTCCCCCTGCCTCAGAGAAGAACAATTAGCCACTCCACTAATCATAGCCATGTGCCCACTCATTTGTTTGTTTAACCTACATCTCTGTCTTCATTACCACCAACTGGACCTTTGCACAATCAGGGAGGAAGGCCCATAGTCCTTGGGCATCACATGGGGATGTTATTCCTATGTACTTTGTGACTTTCAGTCAACATCTGCCTAGTCCCTATGATCAAGCCACGAGGGCTAACTGAGCCAACCAGATGACCATCCTTTGTCAAAAGGCTTGAATGTGGCTGTAGCCATGGAATAGCTCATGGCACCTCTCCCTGCTTCTTTTCTTACACATAGACATTAGTGTGCTTAGATGCATGCATGTGTGTGTGTGGACTTGGTCCCTCACACTGCTGCCACTATTTAGCAGTACATAAATTCTGTAAAAGCAGGCATCTTGACTGGGGCTTTTAGGACTCCTCTATTGTACACTCACGCGAGTGTGCACACACACACACACACAGCTGATGGGCACAGTCAGACCTAAAGACTCACCCATTAAAGAACTACAGATCCTGGCTTCACCTTCCTACTTTGGAGCTGTGTCTGTGTATGATGTCTGGGGAGTGGGCTAGGGGAGGATTAAGCACATCCCGAGTTTCCCTGGCCTCATACTAGCAGAGAAAAACTTCGGACTGGTTTGGAGGATGAGATGGAGGCTAAAC
>NW_020948208.1:16889-30063 GCF_900497805.2 Vombatus ursinus | reverse complement strand
CTCTCTCTCTCTCTCTCTCTCTCTCTCTCTCTCTCTCTCTCTCCTTTCCTATCGTCCCTCGCTTTCCTCTCCTTATCCCTCCTCCCGCAGCAGTTAGCGCTGCACCCTTCTTTCCTCCCTCCTTTCTTCTCTCCCTTCTCGATTTTCTCTCCCCAACTCGGGGAACAGTAGTAGCTGCTGTCAGGTGCTCCCCCCACCCTACTCCACTGATTGTGCCCTGCCTCCCTTGAGCCTGCAGCAGCTGGGGACAGAGTGGGTAAAGCTGAGCATGAGGTTAGAGCCATAAGTGGCAAGGCTGAGGAGGGCAAGGGAAAGCAGCTGCAGCCCCCGCCACCCCACCCCTCCCCCCAAATACAGCAGGTCCCCGATCGTGGCGGCCCCTGTGGCAGGAGCTCCACATTGCCTCCAGGCTGGGGTGCAGCGCTAAGTGCTGCGTGGGAGGAGGGACCGGGAGGGAAAAGAGAGGGACGACAGAAAAGAGGAGGGGAGGAAGAGAGGGAAGGAGAGAGAGCGGCAGACAGAGAGAGAGAGAGAGAGAGAGAGAGAGAGAGCGCCAGAGAGCCAGAGAGCCAGAGAGCCAGAGAGCCAGAGAGCCAGAGAGCCAGAGAGCCAGAGAGCCAGAGAGCCAGAGAGCCGCAGCCCCCAGACCAAGCAGGGGAGCCGCGGCTGGAAGGCCAGGAGTAGGCGAGGGACAGCGAGAAGCCGGAGCGGTGCAGAGGAGAGAGGAAGCCAAGAGAAAAGAGAGAGGGAGGGAGGGAGAGGAGGGCGAGGCGGCGCTGGCAGCCAGCACACAGACTCAGACTGGCAGCTGGGCAGCCGCTGGGGAGGGGAAGGAGGACAAGGCAAGGGTGAGGGCAGCGGATAATCGAGAGAGGCCAGGGTGCGAGGCAGGCGCAGACCAGCACACAGGCAGCCCCGGGCACACAAGCGGCCCCGCACGGCCCGGGCGCCTCAGGAGCCGAGCCAGGGGTGGCCATCGGCACCTCCCTTCACCACAGCCCGAGGCCGGAGGAGCGCCAGCCGGGTGAGGAGCCTGCAAGCCAGGCAGCCAGCCCCCGAGCACGCATCCCCGCCGGCCCGGCCGCCAGCCCCTGCTCCGGGAGCCAGTGGGTCCAGCAGCAGCCAGCCCCATCGCCCTAGCCCTGCGTACGAAACAAACAAACCGAGTTCGCCAGAGCGATCACGGGCGCAGCGAGCCCGGGCCGAGCCGGACGGAGGCACCGCCGGAAAGCAGCGCCCGCATAGCCCAGGTAAGGGGCCAGCCCGCCCGCGCGTCCGCCCGCCTGTCCATCTATCCGTCAGTCCATCAGTCTGTCTACGTGCCTCAGTCCGTGTCTCTCGGTCCCTGCGCCTGCCCTGCCTCTCCCGGTCCCTGTTCAGCTGCCAGGGCTGCTCGAGCCGCCTCCGCCACTGCCTTTGTCTGCCTCCTTCCGTCTCCTTTCTGTCCCTTTGCCTTTCTCAGGGTTCGGGAGATTCACTTTGCTGGCCTCGGCCGACTCAGTGTGTGTGTGTGTGTGTGTGTGTGTGTGTGTGTGTGTGTGTGTGTGCCCTAGCCGCCTACCTAGGGGCCCCTTTAAGCACTCCCCCAGAGAACCCCCCAAAGCTTGGAGGGAAGTCTGCCCCCAGACAGAATGGTTGGGGGCGGGGGCGAGAGTTGAAGAACGACTCAGGTCTCTGCCCGAGCCCTGAAAAGTTGTCTAGTGTCTGGAGGAGGGGGGGAGGGGCACTGCAGGTGGGCCCCAAGGGACTTGCTGCCTCAGTGGTCGTCTTGGGGAGTGGGGGGTGGAATGAGAGACCAATGTCCCTTGTGTTTCCCACCAGCTCGAGGGGAGGCTCCCTGCCTCCTCTTTGTAACTCGGTGTCGCGTCTGCTGTTGTGTCTGGGGGACGCTGCACGCTGAGCTCCCTGCAGACATACTGAGAAAGTTTTCTTAGTCGGAGACTTGTCTGTTTTCATGATGCCAGGAAGATGAGGCCAAGGCTGGGGGCTGGGGGTCGGGACCATAGTCCTTTTCTCTGAGGATAGAGGATCTGTGGAACAGGGAAAGTGACAGAGAAAGGGAGTGGAAGGGAGGGCAAATGTCAGAGAGAGAGGGAGAGAGGGAGGGAGGCGCAGGGGCTTGAACCGAGCTAGGGCATGGACCTGCCAGGGCATTCCGAGGTTTGCCTGGAACTGCAGGAAGGAAGGACAGCTGCAGGCCGGTGCCGAAGGAGAGCTACTGCTTGGCAGGCCCCTCCATCCCTTCCTATTGCCCCCTCCCCCCCCTCAGGATTCTAGTTCACCAAATTTGATTTAAATCGTGTAAGGGAATCTCGATCACAGAAAAGCATCCAGGAAGGATTTGGAGTTGGGTTGGGTTTGTCGTTTTGCAGATTCAAAGCTTACACTTTTGGTTGGGACTGAGGCAAAGAGACAGATAAATGTGAGTGAGATGAGTCTGGGCCACCCTTGGCCCACACTGCCCTACTTCATAGGTCCTAGTTGCTTCCCACATGGTTCTGGGTCCCCATACCGAAGTAGGTCATTTCACCTTCAGGGAAGGTGATGCCTCTTCCAGTGCTCTTGGCTAAATCCAGAGAACTTTGGTCCTTATGAGTCAGCTGGTCCTTCCTGGGGCTTTTGGACTGGATGGGGGTGGGGAATAGGAGGCCAAGGCTGGCCAGGGCCAGGGGCAACTGTCTTCAGATTGTGTTGATTGCCATCCATCAGATCCTGCACTTCCTCTGGTAATTACATGGAATCCCATCCCTTTCCCTACTCACTAATCTAAACCATTTAGAATGGCTGAGGGTGTGGGGATAGGGAGAGGTCTCAGCCCTGGGAACTCTGAGATGATATTCCTCTCTACGTAGTCCTTGTTATTCCTGCCTGTGTGTGAGCCCTGTGTTTTCACCTCCTATGGGGTTTGTTTGCTCCTGGAGGAAAAAGAAAATGATGCTGGAAATTGACTACAAGCATCTTTTGGTTCCCGGTTCATCTAGGCAGGTACCCAGGGGGCTGGGCTGCTATAGGTACCCATGAGGGGATAATCACTAAAGATGACTTGGTACATTGAGGAAAATAAAGAGGATAGATTCCCCACATCTGGAAGGGAGCTTTAACCCCATATACCCCTGGAAACTGTCCTCCACTGTCTTAAGTCTCTTCATGTTGCAGCAGATACGTTTTGTTTTTGCTATTTGGTCCATTTTTGCCTTGGATGGCTGTTGGTCTGAGTGTGCAGATCGTCAATCTCCCAATGACTTTGTTTCCCAGGTCTCACCTAAGCATGATTACCTTGAGGATTCTGGGCCCCATTCCCTGGCAGAGCAGCCTCTACCTGGGCACTCTGGGACTGTCCAGTTTTGTTGCTCACAAATGAAGGAACACTTCCTTCAGTGCCCAGGTAGGAAGCATCATGGACCAGCAAGGACTGCCAGATACCATGGGATGCGTAGATGAGAGGACATTACCACATCACTCCTCTGGAGCATTGTGTAAGAGCACTTGAACCCTGTGAATGTCATGAAAAATCTCAGATGAGGTAGAGAGCCCCACAGAGTTTTAGAGCAAACTCCACCCCCTACCCCCACCCCTGTACCATCTCACCACAAAAAAAAAAACAGTTTAGAAGAAATTCATGATTTGTGTATTGTGTGTGTGTGTTTGTGTGTGTTCTGAAAAGTTAGGCTAACTGAAGTGGGGCCTGCAGTACAGGTATACAAAGCCAGACATGGTGTTTTCCTTCTAATGTCTAGGGCATGGGTCCTTGAGTCCAGGAGAGGAGTGAAATTTGTGGTCTAGGTGAGACACTTTCTTTCTGGTCCTATGAAATATTTCCGGACAAACTGAGAAATTATAGTAACCTCAAGCAGCCTGACACATGTGGCTTCCCTCCTTTCCTCTCCTCTCCTCTCCTCTCCTCTCCTCTTTTCTCCTCAAGGCTGAGGGTTTAGACAGTAAGCCATCAAACCAGGAAGATGTCCTTAAAGTTGCAAGAAGATTCTGAGGCTCCCTTTCTTCCCTCCCCACCCTTATGGAAGAATTATAAACTATCTCCTCCAACATCTTTTTTTGTCACAGTTAGACATTCCAAAGGTGGATGTAGCTGCCCTAGCCAGGAGCCATTTTGCTTTTTGTGACACAGACTGGGACAGGGAGGAGAGGTGTTCACCAAACCTCAAAATCACGCAAATGAAATGTTAAAGAGATTGGTATATTGGCAGCATCTCCATCCTTATAGATCAGGTGGAAAGAGTTCTATTGGCACTAATAGTCCATTTTAGCAGGATATTATTAGGGGGAGACTGTTTCTTTGTTGGAAAATGCCTGGTAATGGAATATCAGAGTAATTCTAAGGAAAGGCAAGCTGTCCCCAAAGAGAAAGGATGATGAATTTGAAGTTAACTTTGTGCCTATTTCTGCCAACCAGAAAAATGTACAATGTATTTTATCCTTTAAATTATGTCCAGGTACAAATGAATGCTGATGATTGGGAATGAACCAAATCAGCAACTCTGTGCAAAATGCACTGCAGGGGCCAGGGAGGGGGGAAGTCAGAGGAGGGGCTGGCTTTTGTAGGTTCGAGATACAAACCTTCCAATAGGAGGAGGGGAAAACAACAGACCACCTGGGTCCTAGGACTTGGCCACTTTAAAAATGAAACTGACAGGCATGCAGAGGCAAGTTCTGACCCCTTCTTCAGGCCTTAGGAGTCATTGGGCATTTATTTTCCTCTGAGGTCAAGGAGAATTTTGTCTTCAGAGAGGAAAGACAATCTCATACTATGTGCCCAGAACTGAGAGACATGGAAGTGAAATGTGAGCTCCTATCGCCTCCGAGGTGATGGCCCCTGAGCAGCTGCATTCACACACACACACACACATACATGGATGTGACAGCATGGGACTCCACTCTTTCTGAGGCCATGGAAAGGTATTGTCTAAATGGTGAGAGTCAGTACTATGCTGACATTGGGCTCACCAGCATAACAGGAGTAGGTAGCTGTAAATGATAATCATGGAGGCTGTTTTATTTCATATCCTGGAATGGCAAGCTGGAGGGGTGGGCTTGGGGTGGAGAAGTCCTAGTCTAACTCACTTATGTGGAATTTGTCCAAGTCGTCCCTCTTCCCTTATATTAAGGAATGATCATTTTGTAGAAAGCATCTTAGTATCCAGCATCCCAGAAACCAAAGGGCATTTTCCTCCTCATGTTTAAAATAAAATATGAACTGCAAGAGTGAAATGATTGTGCCCATACCGGCCATCTGAAAGCCCTTCTCTTACTGCAGAAGCAGGTCAACGCCACATGCGGGGCCTGGGCTCTTGTCTCCTAAGGTACCTGTGGTGGCACTATCCCTTTTTCCTACTTAACATGGGCTTGATTATGCCGAGTCCTGATGTCCTGATTTCCCGGAGACCTTTACATTGACATCAGTTTTACATATCTTTGATTAAGCCTGAGCCTCATGGCTGAGCAGCTGGTGACAAGTGTTTCCATGTTATAGCTGCCCTGTAATATGATAAGTGCACATGGCCTGTGTGTATCATGTGTGTGTGTGTGTGTGTGTGTGTGTGCTCTCATGTGCTTGAGTGCGCTTGCATGGGCGCGCCTGCTCATCCTTTCACAATGCCCCAGATGAAAAGAGGAAGTGGCCGTGGTCTGCTTGCTCAGCCTTTTACTGGCTTGTGGCCAGTGTTGGGGTCTTCTTATACCCAGAGCATCACCCCCTCACCCAACCCCCTTTTGGACAGTGGAAAGAGGGAGGCCAGCAAGACACCCTCACTCTGAAGCTCCCAGAAGCTACAGCTCAGTCTTAGTGACGCAGACAAAGCTACAGACAGTTGATATGGACAGAAAGTGGGAGAAAAAGCTGGGGCACCTGGCACAGCTATCCCCCTCAGCTACACACGCTGGGCTCTGGCTTTGCCAGAGAAAACAAACCAAACAATTAAAGGGGGCTCTGTGACTTCATAAGTGAAATAGATGAATGAATCAATGAATGAATGAGAAAGCATTTACTGTGTGCCAAGTCACTGTGCCACCGTGCTACATTGCTTGATGTGCTGGGACTTCTTTTGTAGACAGACATTTACTTGGATTTTTTGGGGGCAAGTTTTGAGATTTCAGTCACTTCCCCTGACTGAATTCCAATTGTAAGGAGCATCTGTTTCCATAGGAAAGAAGGGGCTTCAGTCTTCTCGAAGTGTCCACCATTAACCAAATAGCCCTTGTCAGCACTTGCTGCCTTCTTTTTATTCAGTTAGTTTTTATCTATCCAGTGTTTCCAAAAATCTTGTCCCTGGCAAATCATTCAAGAAATTCTATAAGGAAAGCAGCTGGGTCTTGGAACTGAACAGGAGCCCCTTCCTAAATGTGCTGCCTTTGAAAATGATACCCAGAGATGTGAAGCTATTCAGACAATGGCATTTGGAAAGGGGGTATCAAATTTCCACCCCATGCAGGTGGAATTGGGGTTGTTTGTGTAAGAAATGAAGTGGAGGGGTCTGGTGGGAGATGGGTGAATGAGAGGAACTGAAGTCAATGCATTTGTAAAATTAGAATGATTTTGTTCATATTTAAACACGCAAAACACACATTAGAGAATTGGTTTATTTTCTGTCCAAAATTATGCAGGCACGAACATTTTTTCCTGCAGATTATTCCTTTGAATTGAACATCTACTGTGCCAGGCACTATGCTTACCAAGCAGCCCCCCCCCCCCCGCCCCGCCCCGTGTACACTTCCCGAACATATGCCCCGGGCACACATGCACTTCCACCCTTACCCGCTGCCCGAAGTGCTTGGAGCTCACTTGCGGGTCGTAGTTGGGGTCTTCCGATAGGCGGCAGCTCTGATGTCTCGTGCCGCAAAAGCAGTCATTGTTCCTTTTCCACGGGGATCTTTTTTGTTGTATGTTTCTTCATTTGACACTAAACAGTGTGAGGTGAAAATAAAAAGCATGTACTGAAGACAGAAATAGGAGTTGTTCGCATAAACTTTGCATATTTTTCTTGTAGCTACTAAGAATAAGCTATAATAATACCAAACCGTGGCGCTTCAAGAGGGCACTGTAAGCCAGGTGTGCAAAGCACCTCGCCTTCCTAATCTCATGGCTTCTCGCAGCCTCCCTGGGGGTCGGGAGCGTTATTGTCACTGCGATAAAGGAGGAGTCTAAGGCTCAGGGAGGTTAAGGGATTTGCACAGTTACATTGCAAGGAAATGACTGGGGTGACGTTCCAACGGCCGGGGGTTCTCTGGAGTCCAGGACCAGAACTCTCTCCTAAGCCCCTCGGCTTCGGATGGAGCTCGAAGTTGAAAACGATCCTATTTCTCAGCACCCCCGAAGGACGAGAGGAAAGCTAAATAATATCATTGTTATTGTCGTTGTCTTTGTTGTTAATTATCGATATGTTCTTGTATCAGCCCCAAGGACCAAAGTCCAGAAAGTAGTGAGTACCGCCCCAGAAAAGAGCAGCCCAGTCCTGAACAAAGCCTTTGGGTCTGAAGCTCTGCATTCCGAGACCAAAGGCAGAATGGAAAGCCTGAGAGCCTGTGTTCTGTCTTTTCATCCTGGTGGAGCTGCTCCTTCTGCTCTCCTTGGCAAAAAAGCACCCTGCCAGAGGCGGGCATTATGGTAGGGTGTGGGGAGGGAGGGGGGATTGGGGGAGGAGGTCCAGCTTGTTGGGGTGGGTGATGGGGGGGGGGAGGGATATCCTGAGGGACACCATCAAGCTACTTAGGAAGAAAATATATGTTTAATTTCTCACCGAGCCTAAGCCCCCTGGGAATGGAACACAGAATCTGTTCTGGTTGGAAGGGAATGAAGATGGTCTTTCTGATGCAATGGTCAGACTCCCGTAGTAGCTAGTCTTTGCTTGTCATAGGAATGTGTTGGTACGGAAATACCTGTTGTTTTATTTAATTTCTGGGATTTTCTTGTCCAAGGAAGACTTTGGGGGAAGAGGGGAGGCATTGTTCTTTGATGCATTTGAGATTGCTTGGCTGCTCACCAGAACCCTTGGGCATGACAGACCCAATCCTCTTTTAAGGAAACTAAATAAAAATTTCCACCCCAAATGCAGAAGCCAAGAAGGGCTGCAGAATAGAGGCCTACTGAGTCATTTCACCAGCAATGGGCAAAGGATAGCATCTTCTCTGGGAAAGTGGGGAGGAAGGGGAAGGAGAGGGCATGAAAGGAAGTGGACGCTTTGACTTCAGCCATTTTGGCTGGGGTTGAGTGTCATTTTGCCAGATGAAGCTAAAGGGCCATGATTTGGAAGCCATGAAAAATGGCATACTTATCTGTGCAACCATATTTCTAAGTAGACTATTTTTATGAGAAGATAAATACGCCAAATCAAAAATCTGCTGCAAGAGACAATATGAAGAAACAGTGAAATTGTGTAGAGTTAGAGATTAACTTAATTGGAAACGTTTACAGGGCCACAAGGGCTTTTGGAGCAATCTGCCAGAGAGAGAGGTGAGCTGAAAAGAGGATGCCCTTATGGCACCCTGAACCATGCAGCAGGACTTCTTTGCATATGGAATCTTTTGGTGAACTCTGATGGGGACCCATCCAGCAACACATTCCATAAAAATCTCTGGAGTTGAGTTCGGAAGGAATTGCCAGGATTAATTCTAGGGAGGAGGGGGAAGCCCCCTAACATGGGATGTGATATTCCTGAAGTCCTGTCAGGGGCTTCATAAATACTAGAGGGATGAGTTGAACAAAGCCCACCTAATGCTGCTGTCTGTTTGTTCTCAACATACAACAGAGGCATCCAGAGTCCTCAAATCTATTCTGGATGGACAGCTGTCAAAATGGGGATCATTAAAGCAGCAAAGTCCACAGCTTGGGGTTCAGATCTTTGGAAAGAGTAACAGACAGGCAATGGTAAATTGATTTAATATGACAGAATAAGTATTTCTTTCCTGTATACCGCAGAAGATGACAGAGTTAGGATAATGGAAACCAGAAGGGAATCTGGGAAATTGAATTTTTTTTTTATAATTTGCTCCCATAGAGAGTCTTACAGAATCATTGCAATATTTTGATTGTTTGGAAACTTGAAAACCAACAACCAAATGGGGACATTCAATTCTCTAAAAAGGAAATCTCCAAGAAAGATGTGGGGGGACCCCCAAGAGCCCATAGCCATTTGACATGATGCAGAGAGTCACTGACTAACTGGATAGCCATAGACAAATCATTTCTTCTGTGAGGGATATTTTTTTTCTCCCTTAACAAAATATGGCTTCATTTACAGGAATGTTGAGAAGGCAAGTGGGAGAATGTTTCTAAGCATTGTGGACCCTTTGGAGAAAAGATTACTTTTTTTTGGTGGGAGGTCAGGATTTGAGATGTAATTTCCTGGTTTTCCTCCATTTTCCCCTGTGAGATTTCAGTGGTTAAGGAGTAAAGATTGCTCCACACCAGGTTGGTGTTTGACCAAGGAATAGACTGGCTGCTGTTTGTGTCTAAGTGGACCCTTGCTGGTGTGACTGAAGGTTCAGTGCTAGCCACAGCAGACCTCTCTCTGGATAATATTCTTATGGGAAGCATGGATAGTGCTGGAGGGGGTGTGGAGCATGCACCAGAACTCACTGTGCTCCTGATTTAGGAAGAAAGCAGACAAAATATACTTCAGTGACTTCAGAATATGATTTGCAAAATGGGATCCCTGCCTTTCTGCTGGCCTCCTCCCCACCCCCTATAAATGGGCTCTGGTTGCCAAGAACTGCCAGACATGGAGGTCTTGCAAGGCATCACCAGCACATCCATCACCATTCTCTTTACAGGGACATGTGTGTGGAGCCAGCAAGACTCCTCTCATCCGGGCAGTGAGTCACTGGCCAAGCCAAGATGGAGAGCTCGAGTTCAGGTCAATTTCCAGACACATCACAGCTTTGGCTCTCTCCCACCTTAACAGCCAGAACCAGAGCTTAGTGTCTTTTTTTTTATTTTCCTCTGTTCCAGTCCATGTTCCCAGAGCTCTGCAGTGCCTCACTATGGGCACACTGATCTTATAGTAACACCTGATTCATTTCCTTGAGGCAATGTCCTCCCTCTGCATCAGGCTGAGGCCATCTCTCTCACTCAGGAAGAGAAGGCACACTAAGTTCCATTCCTCTTTCTACCTGAAGTTCAGAGGTTAGCTGCTGACAGATGTTGGTACACATGAAGATAAGGACACTTTAATTAGCACCATGAGGAGATTGGTTTTGGGTGGAGGAAGGGACAAGTAATATCCCTCCAGCTTTGAATTCTACCATCTTATGGCTTATGGACCAGTGGAGGAAACCCTGATATTTGAAACATTTGTGGGCAGTCTAAGGATGAGAGCTGGGCATTCAGACTTAGGACTTGTAACCTAAGCATCTTTTACCCACCTGCCAATTGACTTTTAAGGTTTCCAGTCTGCCAGAAGCAAAGAGCATTTGCCTATGGGATTTGTAAAAGGGAGACAAAATGCACCTGAGATTTGCATGAACCAATCTACCAGCTAAGAGCAAAAGCACAGCCACAAATCCACTAGACTGATAAATTCTAACTATTCAGCACCACAGTGAAAGTGGACAGAGGAAGTAGAGACGAAAGAGAGAGGCAGAAGCCCGGGGCCTGGACTTAGATATCCCAGGTTGCAATCTTGCCTCTAATACCTACTACCTCAGTGACTTTTGGGACCACTTATCATCTCATGGTCTCATTCTTTTCATCTCTAAAATGGAGGTGGGGTGAGTCAAAGAAGAGATCATTGTTACATTCTTTTTCAGCTGCCAGTCTTGTTTCCCTGAAGCTTTTCTCCTCTTTTCTGTACTTTTCATTTTGTTGTTATTGGCAATAAAGCAGCATGACTGATTTTTCACCCTGTCATTTTTCCCCAGCTTCAAATAATGGATATAATGTATTATTTGTAAATATTTTATCTGGGGATGGAGTCAGTAAAATGAAGATTATACTTAATAAATACTTTGATCAATCTTGGAAGCAGATGTGGGCCCCACTTCCCAAGTGGCGGGATAAAGTGGAAATCTTAAAAAGAAATACATGTGAAAGGATATGATACCATTAGTACCAGGTACCCGAGTGGGTCCATAGTTCCTGTCTTTGGGCCATCCCTGAAGAGCAGGATCTGGAATCTGAGCAGAGACCCCCAAGCCAACTGAGAGAAGGAGGGCTGTGGCACATTGGCACACCCACCAAAACTTTGGGATTCTCCCAGCTGATCCAGGAGCCAGTTTGAGAAAACTCAAGTGTCATCTTTGACCCAAATGGTTAGGCTACTTATTCAACTTAACCTAGTCAGTAAGTATGATCAGAGTGAACTGCAGACTGGGGACGTTAGCTACATGGTACAGTGGGTTGAATGTTGGACCTGGAGTCAGGAAGACATCAATTCATCTCCAGCTCAGACACTTACTAGCTTACGAGTCTTTTAAACATTGCCTGCCTCAGTTTCCCATTCTATAAAAAGGGGATAATAATAGCACCTTCCATTAGGGTTGTTGTGAGGATCAAATGAGATAATATTTGTAAAGTGCTTCACATACATTAATCAATGTTAACCAATATTATCATAATTACATTTGGCTTCCATCCCTTGGGCTCTCCCTCCCCACTTCTGCTCTTGCAGTTTTTGTTCAGGAATCACCTCCATCAGAGACCATTCCTGATTCCCTCAAGCCTAGCATTCTCTAGCACCCAAAGTTCACTCCTCCCCAAGAGAATCACCTTTATCTACTTATCTGTGGCCCTGCTGTGCTCCCTCTGCTCACCCACAATGGAACATAAAGTCTTCCAAGGCAGGATGGCACCTCTCTCAATTTTGTCTTTGGAGCCCCAAAACCTAGCATAGCTCCTAGCACACTGTAGGTAGTTAATAAATGCTTATCAACTGACCATTTGATAGGAGCCAATAAGAGAGGGTTGCCACCATAATTGCTTAGCTTACCTCACTGACAAGGGCAGAGAAAACTTCAAAACATGTCAACTGGGGAAGGAGAGTGTAGACCAAGGGGCATCACGGAATGTAAGGTGGGAGAGGTACTCTACTTAGATCACCCTCTGGCCCACTGAGGCTTCTCAGGAACATCTGGAAATGGGACAGGTAAGTCTTGCCTCATCTATCACACTATGTCACCATGTAGATTTACCATGTATGGCTGGAACAAGACAGAGGACACTGTTTGTTCACCGAGGTAGGCAGCATTCACATATCAACTCCAGGACAAAAGGCCTGCCTAACTGTCTTGTAAAATTGCGAGCCATGCTTGGGCTCTGGCTTTCCAGAACATGTCCTCTAAAATCAGGCTTCCTGACAGTGACGGGAATGTGTCCTTTCTCTCTGGGCTCCTCAGTGTCTGTGGGGTGATTTACTGCACAGGAGTCTCTGAAGCCACCACTACAGAGAGAAGGCAGCCCACTTGGTGGAGCTGTCATTATAAAGAAAGGATTCTGTTTTATTCCTTTTCTGAGTCTTCGTGGCCCAAGCAAACTGGGAACTGTGTGTACTGGAGACTCAGCAGCCTTTCTGATGCTTCCAGGAGCTGTATCCACCCCATACTGTCAAATTCTTTGAGTCTGGAAGCCCATAGCCCTTGCCTAGAGAAGGGCGAGAGCTATGGAATCCTGATAGGGTTCAGGGGCTGGGATCAGGAAGCCAGTTTTCTCATGCAGGCTCTACCACTCACTCATTCTCTGATCTCACAGAAACCATTAAACAGCAACATAATGATATCTAGAACTTACATAGTGATTTAAGGTTTATAAAGCTCTCAACTGAGCTTCACAACAACTCTGGGAGGTGGCTTCTAGTGTTAACCCCATTTCACAGTTGATGAGGTGAGATTGGAAGGAACTGAAGACAGAGGCTGGGCTGGGTCTGCAGATCTAAATGTCATCTTTGCAGGGGTAAGAATTCAACTCATGGAAGCTGATAAGGTCATCAAGTAAGAGTAAGAGTGAGAGAGAAGAAAAGAGAAGAGATGAGAAAAAGAGTGGAGGGAAGAGGAGAGAAGAGGGGAGGGGAGGGGAGGAGAGAAGAGAAGAGAAGAGAAGAGAAGAGAAGAGAAGAGAAGAGAAGAGAAGAGAAGAGAAGAGAAGAGAAGAGAAGAGAAGAGAAGAGAAAAGAGGAGAGGAGAGGAGAGAAGAGAAGAGAAGAGGAGAGGAGAGGAGAGGAGAGGAGAGGAG